>NC_092746.1:61695763-61833263 GCF_047496795.1 Chiloscyllium punctatum
ATTGCCTTGAGTTAAGACAACTCAACCTCCTATTTCTTTTTATGTTGGAAGGAGGAATCCTTCTCCACAAAATTCAATTACTGGAGAACATCCAGGTTAACTCTTGTGTTCAGAACTCAAATTGTCAATCATAAAGTGCAGCTTTAAGAAACAACTTTGTGAAAGGCCCAGAATCTAATTTTTTTTAATCATCTATTTCACATGAGTGAGCTGAGTGCATTTCCAATGAGAAGATTGGAAAACCTTCTGAGTATTCAATTTACTTGAAATAGCATTAAATGTGCCATTAAGATTAAGCTCTTGCACATCTTGTGTGAAAGCTCTTTTGGGTTGGCTCAGAAATGAAACAGAAAACAGACTGAAACCCCAATGCAGAGGAATGAGATCAGCAAAATGGAGCCTTGCCTGATATCACTGACAGCTCAAACTCACAAATTCAATTGGTTGGAAAATTGGCATTTATGAGTTTAAGTGGTTGAATGGAAGATATTCCCATCTTCCTTTTGCACAGATGAAAAAAATAAGGTGTTTTTATGCTTTGGCAATTTTACCAGCTCCCCATCCCACTTTGAAAAGAATACATATGGAGAAGGAGCTGTCCATGGCCAAAAGGAAATATTTAAGGACAATCAATCTGTCTGGACATAAGCCTGTAAACTGAAATTTAAAATAAAACAGAAAAGAACAAGATCTAATACAAGATAAAAGAATATGGTACGTGTTACCAAATTGGATACAAGATAAATGTTTTGTGTTCCCAAATAAATTTAAATATTCAGATGACAGGATGTGGCCATGGGGACATTGTATCCAAATATTTAATAATTGGATGTGCTTTTTGAGGTGTATTTGCAATTAAAGGGTGGGGGAAGATTTCAGCACCTCTGAGAACTCTTAAAGTTTTATTACAAATAAGATTCCTGACATAATGCTGTAAGGATGCAATTTAATCTGAGCAATAGAGTCTCAGACAATGATTGGTGTGCTGTCACTTCCTTGCTGCAAACCTGACAAAACAAAATGCCCAGCAAGTGATTAACTGGCTAGTGGAGACTTTCCCTGGGAATCAGGAGACTGGGTGGAAACCCTATGCACTGTGAATCATCAGTCAATCACAGACTGGTGGCCTTCCATTGTGGTCAGCATCACTGGGAGTCCTCAGGATGATGCCTAGGATAATTGGTGAGAGCAGTGTTCGCCAGGGGCTGCAGGAAAAGAGAGAATCAGAGGCATGTAAGCTGCCAACATGCTGCAGAAAAATACTGGAATCTCTGATAGGAAGGAGGGGCTTGTGAACTAAAAATGATCTGAGTCCAGGTACTAGACATTAGATCAGGCAGGAGGGTGTTGAGAGGGAACTAGACTGAGCAAACTGAAATTGGTTTGTACTAATGAAATTATCGGAAAACAGTGCACTAATGAAGTTATGCAGAAAACAATGTACTAAATTATGTGGAAAGCAAGGAACATGAAGTATTGCAAAAGCCTTTTTTTTGGACAAAGACTAATGAGATAATGCTACCTAGGTCATTGGGCCTGTGTCAATAAGGTAAAGGCATGCGATAAGCAGACAAGCCTGAGCCAATGGGGAAGAGACAGCATAGCTCGAAAGAGATAAGGAAAGGAATAAGAAGATGACTCTTGGGCGTGTAGTAGGTGAAAACTCCAGAGACTAACCTTTGTGGAAGTGAACCCTATGCCAAGGATGTGGTGATGACATTGAGAAAGAGAGAGAAGGAACAAAACACCTAGTCAGCGTCAGTCCTCATCAGCATCAGTGGCTTTCCTACTCGGGTGTTAGCTTTTATATTCTGTGACATCCCAGGGAGTGTCAGAGGACCCCAGTTGATGTACAAATAGGTTCGAGTTTTGGTACAACGTATGAGCTATTTGTGCATTGTTTAATGTATTTATAAAGTGACTTGTAAGTTATGAGAAAATTGACTCCTCCTCTTTGTATAAGCCAATAATCATAGCCGGTGATTGCCAGGCTCCGACAGTTCGGATGCCAGTTGAAGGGAGGGGCTGCCAGATACGTGGGGGTTTGAAAAGAATGAATGACATGGCTTTCAACAGGCTATCTCCTTCCTGATGTCAGGCCTCTTTAACACGTACTAAGTCGCTTGAGGGAATTGCCACTCCAACAAAGGGAGATCACAAGTAAACCAAACTTTGCTTGACAGACTGCCCACATAATGATCCACCACTGGATGAGGAAGCTGGGTGAGTCACTTAAGGGCCTCAATTAGTGTATGGGTGGGAAGACCTCGATATTCCTATTGTGAACTTCATTGCACAAAGTGGTTGCTAAGTTCCCTCTCAACACCCTCCTGCCTGATCTAATGTCATTCCACTCCTCCAGACCAACCGCCAGTGGAAACAGTAATTTCTGTTTTAACCCATTTGTAACACCATGTTTATGCTGTATTGTATAGCTATCTACAGTTTGTTCAAACCTTTGCTTGAAATTGTGTTGCAGTAACTACTTGGGAATACTGCAACATGAGAAAGCCATTCAGCCCCTCAGATCAATCCCACCAGTCAATCTGATCATAGATGTTCTATGCTTAAACTTTATTTTCTTGTCTCTTCTACACCATTTGATATTCTTACCTGACAAAAGCTTTCAATCACGACCTTAAAAATTTCAACTGATTGAACATCTACAATTACTTACGTCTTACAGAGTTCCAGATTTCCACTAACTCTTATAGAAAATGCTTCGTGAATTTACAGTTAATATGGTCTAGTTGGAATGTACGATTATGGCCTCATGTTCTGGATTACCTTACTGGAGAAAATTGATTACAATATATACTTGAGTAAACATTGATCTCACATAGAGGTCGACCCCCTATTTTTGGCCAAACAATCTGGCATTTTCCACATATGCTGTTTAAAAGTTGGCCCTAGTTCTTCACACATAACGGATCAACATTTATGAATCAAGGTATTGTCCTGTACGTAAATGTTAAGACAAAGAAATGAATTTTTTTTTGTGCTATTATGTGTTTTGATGTATAATTCACGCCAATTTGGCACGAAGGTTGAAGCATTAGGTCAGTCAGGTGACAACCTCCCTTTGTGCGTATCTCAGTTTAGCAGAAATCGTTTCGTTTTCTTTATTCGTTTTGAGATCAATTGGGCTTCTGCTAATGATATGTTATTTTGGCCTATAGCATGAATTTCAGCACCTCAAAAGTAATATCTATGTAATAATCGACCCCACAAATCTAACCTTAAAAATAGTCTACAAAACGTTAACTTTTACATGAGTATATATGGTATATCAAACTGGTCCAATCCTTCCATCATCTGAAATATTTCACCCACATCATCCCTCAACATTCTACACTCAATGAAATGCAAATAAGCGATATGCAACGTGCCTCATAATTTAATCTTTTAAGATCTAGCAATATTCCGCTGAATCCCAATTAGCTCCCTCCTTCTGGCTAGATTCCTAATTGGGAAAACATGGGAAACTGCTTTCCCAGTTGGAAAGGTTGGGCTTGCTATTAACTCAATCTGCCATGGAAGTAGCCTGCAAAAACCACCCCTGCACTTGTCATCAGCCCCATGATTCCCCTCTCTCCAATCCACCCGAAGAAGGAAAAAGGACTTCACTTCTTGCTGCTGGATTCCCCAATGAGTGGCCTTGATTGGAGTGCTGTTGGACCCAGACATTGCTTGTCTCTGTTTGGTCAGCAGCACTTAGCAACCCAATGTCAAAATCTGTGATATAGCAAACAAGTGGCTCTCATTTGCTCAGCTTTTAATGGGTTAATTAGTGAGTGATCTGATTAGTTATCTCACCAATGGGGTAAAGTGACATGACAATCACCAGCTAACACACATCCCTCCATACTTCCAAGAAGGACATAAAACTCATACTTTGAATTTAAAGCAGTGACAATGAACGTGGTTGGGGATACAAAACCATCATGGAACACTGAGTTGATCAGGACAATTTTCTTTGGAGTACTGTCTGTGTCTGATCGTTGCACCAACTATGATTTGGTACAGAAGGACCGATGTAGCCTGGTAATTGGATCATGTATTGATGCATAGTACCCGTCTAATAGCTAACACACATCAACAGCCATCATATTCCCTGGACTGATGAGTTTGTGCTTGAGCAGCTTCCAGACCTGTTACCTTACAAAAATGCCGCAGTTGAAAAAGAAGAACATGTCTTAACAGCCTCTTATCCGTTATTAATCCTTTGGAATCAAAGTTAGTGAACATTAATCACACATAAATAGAAATGTCTCATTTCTTAATATGATTCTCACTGTTGAAAACTCATTTTACTGCTGTTGCTTTTATGACAATGACAACAAAACCAACACTGTAGAAAAGCAATAAATATAGAAGATAAAATACAGAATATTTGAATGATACTTTAAAATTTAAAATCTCTTTGTGCAATTTGTTCCCAGAAGATTGAAAATGTGATTGCTTTTGGATTTCTATGAGGCTATGATAGTTTAACTAAACCAAACAAAAAATTGTGATTATTCACCACTAAAACAAATGCTCTAATATGATGATTTGGCAAGTTACTTCTTTCAGTATATAACAGAAAATTGCAGTCCTGTAATTAATTTAGAGAAGTTCAGTTAAAGTTGAAATATTCAGTCCATCATAATGTGCTGTTTGAAGAGGTTACCATTACTGACTAACATTCCTCACTAACACTCAACACTGGAGCCCCCGAGGGCTGCATATTCAGCCCCCTACTGTACTCACTGTATACCCATGACTGCGTCGCCAAATATCAGACTAATGCCATTTACAAGTTTGCTGATGACATCACCATAGTTGGTTGAATCTCAGATGGTGACGAAACAGACTACAGACAGGAGGTGGAAGACCTGGAAAAATGGTGCATTGAGAACAACCTATGTCTCAATGCCAGCAAAACCAAGGAACTAATTATTGACTTTCGGTGGGATGTTACTCATGCCCCCTACACATTAACAGCACAGAGGTGGAATGAATTGAGAGTGTCAAGCTCCTGGGAATGGTCATCCACACAAGCTTTCTTGGACTCTTCATGTGGACACATTGGTTACAAAGGCTCAACAACGTCTCTTCTTCCTCAGGCAGCTGAGGAAATTTGGTATGGCGACGAATACCCTTGCCAACTTTTATAGGTGCACCATCGAGAGCATTCTGTTTGGATGTATCACTACCTGGTGTGGCAACAGTACCACTCAAGATTGGAGACAGTTACAGAGAGTGGTGAACTTGGCCCGACTAATCACAAAGGTCAACATCCCATCTATAGAATCCATCTAATGGCCAGTTGTTAAGGAAAGACTGCCAGCATTCTCAAAGATCCAGCCCACCCTGGCAATGTCTTTTCTACAACCCCTACCATCAGGGAGAAGGTACAGAAACCTGAACACGTGCACCAGCTGGTTTTGTAACAGTTTCTACCCTACTGTTGTTAGAATACTTGTGCTTGTGTTTTTGTTTCTGCTGCTGTTTACCTATTATTTACTATCTCTGCTACTTAACTCTGTGATCTGCCTGAATTGCTCACAAGAGAAAGCTTTTCACTATGCCTTGGTACACGTGACAATAAATTCAATTAAATTCAATTCAATTTCTGTGGGGGTTTGGAAGACAAGTATGAACCAATAAATACTGCTGAATTTAAAGGCAAGACCTTCTCTGACCCTGTTTGCTGCCAAGCAGCCGGTCAGAAGGAAAGGTTGGTGACTGAGAATGAAGAGAGCATAAAGTGGTCATGGGTTGACACTCTTCTCCACTGTCCCTTGAAACCAAGCAACATATTTATTATTGGGGTAAGGTAATATGGAGAGGTCACAGGATTGGTAGGGATGGCTGGTAGATGGGAGCCATTTGCAGCAGGAGATTTGTTTTAAAGTCTGCAATAATTACTCCCAATCTATTGGCTTGCATGCAGGTTCAAAAAAAAGGTTTTACTTTCTGACTCTGACTATTGTCACCTCCGTTTACTGCATAACTGCCAGTTGAGTTTTGTCAATGCAATCGACTATTGAATCCAAGAATAGGGCGACAATGGTTCACTTAAACATGGCACTGGTGAGACCACATCTGGAATACTGTATAAAATACCGATCTCTTTGTTTATAAAATAAGTAAATGTATCAGAAACAGTTCAGAGAAGACTTACTAGACTAATACTTGTCACAAGCACGCTGTCTCATAGGAAAAGGTTGAGCAGACTAGGCTTGTATCCATTGAAGTTTAGAAGTTTAAGACAGAAACTGATTGAAACATACAATATCCTGAGGTGTCTTGATTGGATGGAGAAAGGATGTTTCCATTTTGGAAGAATCTAAAATAAATGATCCATTATTTAAAAATAAGAGGTGATCCACTAAAGACAAGATATAAGAAGGACTCTTTTTCTCCCAGAAGATCATTTTTGGATTCAAGTGAGCAGAGCTCACTTCCCTATATATTGAAACTTGCTGCACCCAATATCAAGGGTGTCTTTCCATCATCCATCCACATTCAGACTCAGCACGCACAGTAACTTGGAGAAGGTGCTGCGCCAGCTGAGTGACCACCCAATATCATTGAGAAGAGAGAGCCTGCAGCACTCTGACATCCTTCTTATTGTAGCCTCACAAGAAATGCTCAATTTCATACTGCAATCAGCAAAGACTATTGTTACGTTCAAGTGTTAAATGAGGAGCAATGGGATGTGGCCTATAAAGGACCTTTGGACACTGGACAAATTGAGGCTTCTCTACAACCAGCACCGGACTTTATATTATCATTGCTGCTCACTTCCACATTATTGAGATGCCCAAGTTCAACTTATAACCATTAATGGCATGTAGCAAATTGTTTTTGATGAGCATCTGACTACCAAGTGCTCTAACTCTGCACGCATTGCAAATGGGCGATGAAATGATTGCAGATTAAATGTCACAAGGCTTTACAAACAGTTGGCTCATGCATTTGTTGCAACAATATTCTAGCATCCTGCAAACATGGATCCTGCATTTTCACCCATCAAATTAACACTTATTCCGTCCAATGTGAGCATTGTTCCAGTTATTTTCTTGTAGCAGCACATCTAGAGAATGGAAAGTGATTGCAAGGAAAGCAACTTGCAGTGAATACCGTCAGCACTGGCTGTGCCTGGTCATTAGGTACTCTCCTTATGCCTACACAAACCCTATTACCTCACATTACCTTGACAGCCCACTTTAACCAATCTTACCAATGTGGAGACCCACCATATTGAACATTGCTGACTACTATCCTTCCTGCTCCCTGAATTTTGCTTTGGAATCCTAGATCTGCTCCCTCTGTTGAGGCCACAATGGTGGCCGATAAACCCCCTCCCATAGCCTGCACTGTACTCCAAAGAGAGACAGAGAGAGAGAACCCAGTGTGTTAGAAGGGCAGACAGGCTGAGTGAGAGAAAGAGGCAGAACACAGTGAGTCAGAAGGGCAGAGCCCTTGCATAGCCTGACCTCATCACCAGTCTTATTCCCATCCCTATGAATACCTCTGCATTCCCTTCTGCATTGTACTACTGCTCTCTTTTCTGGCAGTGATCCCCCTCCTACCCCTACAGGATCCATTTGATCCCTCATAAAAGACAGATAGATGAACAGTCGAGACTGTTTTCTCTCACCGACCTATGCCTGACCTTGGTGAATGGCCTCCAGACATGACCGACCAGACGACTGACCATTGCCTTTGTAGATCCCTGACTGTTTGCGTTGGTCCTTTAGGAGTGACTGCTACATGCCAAACCCCCACCCCAACCCCCCACAACACCCCCATGCCTCCCAGAACTACCCCTACCCCCACACAGGTTCTCTGACCATGAGCATCTCAAGTGGATAGCTGACTGTGTTGAAGCCCCTGAATTGGATGTAGACAGTGTCACTAACTGATGGCATCAGGATCCTCTGACAAATAGTGGTCACCTCTGACTGGACTGAGGACTAGCCCCTACCAATTTCCAACAAAGCTAATTGGTTGAACGAACGGGCAGCATGTTTGGTGAGTACAGGCAGTTGGCACATGCTGTAGATATGAAATTGACATCCCATTGTGTAGTTCATTAGATGTTCCCTTCCAGTCCAGACAGGTCCCTAATGACAAGCAGAGCAAGCAACCTGTCTATGTGCTTGCACAAACAAGGCATGTCAACACAGCAGTAGTGACACCTTGGCACTGGCTGAAACACCAATGGGCTAGCATGATAGCATGGCAAGGCAAGGCATGTATGCTGAGAGTATACAATAGACTCAAAGTAAGCACGCAGCCCTGACCAATCCACCAGCCGGGTGCCATTGCTCATGCATAAACTGTCCCTGCTGAAGCCTTTCAATGATAGCTGCCAGTGCACCTATAATACAAGTTTTGACAAAGGGTTAGTTAGACACGAAATGTCAGCTCTTTTCTCTCCTTACAGATGCTGCCAGACCTGCTGAGATTTTCCAGCATTTTCTCTTTTGGTTTTTTCACCTATAATACATGTCTGTGTTCCTCAGCGGCCTGACAGTGTATTGAGAGGCGGCATGATGGTCATGTAGAGATGGCAGGTGTCAGATGCCAATGTCTGTGCAGCTGACAGGTGTGCATAGTTGGCGTCCATCGATTGTGCCCAGAGCTGCAGTTTGGGTGTAGGCACGAAGAAGGTCATTCAGAGCAAATGGTGACTGAATCCACTAGGTACATGGTCAGGTTTTCACGTTATGTTTTCCAGAAGTGCGGCTTGTTCAGTGAGTTTGGGAAGATAGGAGTCTGAATATTAATGAAGTGATAAAAAACAGAAATTGCTTGAATAACTCAACAGTAACGTTTAAAGTGCAGTGAGTCTTCATTCGAACTGTGAATAGCTCAGAAAGCGTGGCATTTCTGTTGAAACGGAACTGCGCGTGGGGTGGGTGGGGCAGTTGATGTAGGGGTAGCTAGTTGGGATGGTGGGGAGCGGTGAGTAGATAGGTGGAGATGAAGCCCAGAGAGAGAGAGAGAGAGAGAGAAATGAAAGGAATTGGTAAAGGAGATTATGGGATAGCAGGCCACGATGGAAGAAAAATTAAATAACTGAGAATAAGAGCATGCTTTAGCTTTTCTTCTTTCCTAGCTACTAACAGTTCTGATGGAGAGTCACTGGACTTGAAATGTTCACTTTACTTCCTTCCCACAGATGCTGTTGGACCTGCTGAGTTTCTCCAGCAATTTCTGTTTTTGTTTCTGATCTCAAGCATCTGCAGATATTTATTTGATATTAATGATTGAATTGTGCCATCAGGAAGGCAATTATCACTGTCAATTGACAATTCATTGCTGCCTCGGGCGAATCTAGCCACTCTACGTGAGTTGTTCCCAATGTTGACATTTGCCTCACCAGAATTCTCATCTAATCTGTCACCTGTTCGCCACTGTGTCTGTTGTTCAGATCCAGAGTCTTATTTAAATACAATGACTCAAATTCTCCAACATCACCTAGGCTGAACCAAAAAGAGTTGGGTTTGTTGAAATTTTGTGTTTAGATATTTAATATTGCCAAACTTTCACCATATCACAGACAAACTCTGGAAACGATGGAGAGATTTATCAGGATGTTGCTTGGGCTGGAGAGTTTCAGTTATGAAGAGAGATTGGACAGACTGGGATTGTTTTCCTTGGAGCAAAGGTGTTTGAGAGGGGACTTGATTGAGATGTATATAATTATGAGAGGGAATTGAAAGGGTAGACCTTACCCCTTGCCAGAGGGGATCAATGACCAAAGTAAGGGGCAGAAGAAGTCGAGGGGATTTAGAATCCCTACAGTGTGGAAACAGGCCCTTCAGCCCAACAAGTCCATACCAACCCTCTGAGGACTATCCCAATGAAAACCATTCCCCATTACTCTACATTTACCCCTGACTAATGCACCTAATCTACACATCGCTGAACACTATGGGCAATTTCCCATGGCCAATTCACCTAATCTGCACATTTTTAGATTGTGGGAGGGAACAGGAGCACCCGGAGGAAACACGCACAGACACGGGGAAAATGTGCAAACTCCACACAGACAGTCACCTGAGGCTGGAATCAAACCTGGGTCTCTGGCGCTGTGAGGCAGCAGTGCTAACCACTGAGCCATCGTGTGAGGAAAAGCTTTTTCACCTAAACGGTCTTGGAAATTTGGAATTCTCTGTTTGTAAGAGTGTTCAAGGGAGAAACCCTCATAATATTGAAGACGTATTTAGATGCACACGTGATACCAAGGCTTACAAGGCTGTTGCCCAAGTGCTGGAAAATGGGATTTAATTAGCTGGGTGGTTGATTTTAATCAGTATGGACATATTGGGCCAAAGGTCCTTTTCCAATAGATCTGTGGTTTATCTATTAGCTTATTCTTTTTGTGCTTATTAAAACTTGTGATCTTTGCATAAGTTTTGCAAAAATCTCTATTTTATTTTAATTTTTATATTACTGTAACCAAGGCCTTCATTGCTCATCCTAATCAAGTCCATGGGCTATTCTGGACAAGCATGTCAAAAAGTTAATTATCTTCATCTTACTTTTCTGTTCAGGAAATGCAATGTACTAAGCTGAGATGAAAGTCCGATTGTTGCACTCCAGAGGCTACTTGTAATTACTTTGGTATTGACAATGGTGATTTTGATTTTTTCCCCCTTGCTAGATGTTTTCCAGAAAGGCCCAATTACAGTTAGGATGTTCACATACAAAATATCATATGCATCGATCCAAATAGCAACAGCCTGAAGAATTCATCTTACTCAACATGAAAAGCATTCTTTGAAAGGCCCAGGAGTTCATCACACAGTATGTTCGGCTTGAAGATATAAATGACTGAGATGCTAGCTGAGCTCTACTGGAAACTTTATAACTGGGTTAAATATCTCCAGTTAATGGATGTAGGTTTGCTTGCTGAGCTGGAAGGTTTGTTTTTAGACGTTTCGTCACCGTACTGAGTAACATCATCACTGAGCCTCCGGATGAAGCACTGGTGGCATGGCACACTTTCTATTTATGTGGTTAGCTTTCCTTGTATTGGTTATGTCATTCCTGTGGTGATGTCATTTCCTGTGGTATTGTCATTCCCTGTTCTTTTTCTCAGGGAATGGGAAATGGGATCCAAGTCATTGTGTTTATTGAATGTCATGCTTCTAGGAATTCTTGTGCATGTCTCTGTTTGGCTTGTCCAAGGATGCATGTGTTGTCCCAGTCGAAGTGGTGTCTTTCCTCATCTGTAAGTAAGGATACTAGTGAGTCATGTCTTTTTGTGGCTACTTGGTGTTCATGTATCCTGTTGGCTAGTTTTATGCCTATTTGTCCAATGTATTGTTTGTTACAGTTCTTGAAAGGTATTTTGTAAATGACATTAGTTTTGCTTGTTGTCTGTTTCGGATCTTTCAAGTTCATGAGCTGCTGCTTTAGTGTGTTGGTGGGTAAATGGGCTACAGTGATGCCAAGAGGTCTGAGTAGTCTGGCAGTCATTTCTGAGATGTCTTTGATGTAGGGGAGAGTGGCTAGGGTTTCTAAACACATTTCGTCTGCTTGTTGGGGGTTTGTTGTTGAAAAATCGGCGGACTATGTTCATTGGGTAACTGTTCTTTTTGAATATGCTGTATAGGTGATTTTCCTCTACTCTGCATGGTTCCTCTGTGCTGCAGTGTGTGGTGGATCATTGAAATAATGTTCTAATGTTGGTTCATTTGTGGGTGTTGGGGTGATTGCTTCTGTAGTTCAATATTTGGTCAGTATGTGTTGTTTTCCTGTAAATGCTGGTTTGAAGTTCCCCATTGGCTGTTCACTCTACTGTGACATCTAGGAATGGCAGCTTGTTGTTGTTTTCCTCCTCTTCAGTGAATTCTATGCCAGTAAGGGTATTTTTGATGGCCATGAAGGTTTCCTCCAATTTGTTTTGTTTAGTGATGACAAAGATGTAATCCATGTAGCGGACCTAAAATTTGGGTTGGATGGTTGGCAGAGCTGTTTGTTCATTTCTCTGCATTAATGCCTCTGCAAAGAACCTTGATATTGGAGATCACATGGGTGTTACATTGGTTTGTCTGTAGGTTTTGTTGTTGAAGGTGAAGTGGGTGGTAAGGCATAGGTCCACTAGCTCGACGGCATTTTTCCTGCTGATGAAGTTGATGGTGTTTGGTATATGTGTGTTTGGTTCTTCTCATAATGTAGTCAGTGTTTCCTTGGCCAGGTTAATGTTGATTGATGTGAACAGGGCTGTAAAGTCAATGGATGCCTCCCTCTGTAAAGTCAAAGGAGACCATTACTTCATCCTCTTCTATGTTGGTATCTTTGGTCTTTAGGAATTCTTGGGTGGAGTGGATGGAGTGGTGTGAGTCTTTTACTAAGTTTCTTAGCCCTTGGTGTAGCTCCTTGGCCAATCTGTAAGTGGTGTTCCAGGTAGTGAGACGATGGGTCTGAGGGGGGCTCCTGGTGTGTGAATTTTGGGTAATCTGTAGAAGCGTGTTGTGTTGGATCCCTCTGGTTTCATTTTTTGGAAGTCGGTCTTATTTATGTCTCTGAAGTTGTTTGAGTAGAGCTTTGATTTGGTTCTCTAGTTTTGGAGTCGGGTCTATCATCACTTGTTGGTATCTGCAAGTAGTGCGTTAACTTTCTCAATGTAGTCTCTTTGATTTAAAATGACTGTCAAGCGTCCTTTGTCTGCAGGTAGGATAACAAAATTGGACAAACTGGCAGAAAACTAGCCACCAGGATACATGAACATCAACTAGCCACAAAAAGACATGTCCCACTCTCACCAGTATCCTTACTTACAGATGAGGAAGGACACCACTTTGACTGGCACAACACATGAATCCCAAGACAGGTCAAACAGAAACACGCACGAGAATTCCTAGAAGTATGGCATTCCAACCAGAACTCTATCAACTAAATATATTGACTTGGATCCAATTTACCACCCCCTGAGAAAAAGAACAGGAAATGACTTCACTGTTCATGGGGCTTCTCTTCAAAATGAGTCAGGACTTTTGGAAGAGAATGGAAATAAACTGGCTAAAGCTATAAAGGCAGTCATTACCTCTGGATGTAAATCGATCAAATCTTGTTATGAAGGCCTTAAATTCCTGCGATGATTTTGCTAGTACCCTGTCAAAATTGAGGCAGGCAATTGGCAAGATCACCAGGAAGATGGCTTTTTACAGTTACTTACACGCTGTATTCAGGGTTTCACAATCACACCAACTGATTACCACATCCACTATCTCCACTGGGGAATCTCAGGGCCAAAGTATTTTTCTTTCAAAGGTATATCTTTATGTTCCACATGGTTTCAACAATAAAAATACTCTTCTGTTATTTGGTTATTCCCCTGGTAATGTCTGGTTGTCTATAACTAAGAATTTGCACCAAGAAACTGAGTTTAAAGGATATTTGATTTTAATCAACAATATTGTGTCTCAGAAGAATCTTGCAAGTCAGTAATCATCAGCAAGATTAACCTTAGATATGACTTGAATTGAAAATTGAGAAATTGCAAAATGCAAAATACTCACTTCTAATATATTTAGAATCCTCAACGACAACCTCACAATGAATAATTTTTGCATTCAGTTTTCGTCAATCAAATTCAAAGTGTGATTATTACTGCTGTACTGAGTTTGGGAAAGGGTACTGATTATTAATGATACAACAAGATATGTTAACAGAAAATAGGTTTTGTTTCCACATTGTGTGTGTCCAAGTATCCAAATGGAGATTTTGCTGAACTTAACAAAGCAAATTTTGAACTTCTGCATGTACTCGAGTGGATTTGGCAATACCACATAGATTGCCATCCCATCACCTTAGGTTGAAGTTCATAGCAACGAATTTCAAGCACAGGATCTGCCTCAGTCTGTGGACAGACAGAATGTTTTAATTGGTACTTTAAAACTGAAGCCTCTTCCTCCGTTTTGAGGAAGTGTCTTGTGGCAAGTGCCAAGTGACAACTGACTGACTGTTATTTCTGTACACATGAAATTAATCCATTGAGCGCATACAGGTTTTTCTGCTTTGTTATTGGATTTTGAGCATCATCAATAACTATCCAATCCATGTCCAAACAAGAAAGCTTCAGCAACTTGAAGTAGTCTGACAAAATTTACAACTTTATATCAACACTTGCTGAGAATTCAAATTTCTGATGTATCAGCATACTCTGCTTTTATTTCCACTCCACCCATAAAAATAACATATTTATGTATCAGTCTCAGCAGTGCAGGAAGCAACCCAAATAAATTTGCAAGTAGGAATTGCTTACATAAGTAAATGTTCATACTTTCACAGTTCTTTGGAAGCAATAAGAATTCAATGGAATCGGAAACCAGCATTTATCAGCTATTTGCAATCAATGTCAATGATTAGCTGAGGAAATTGAATGTAACATATTCATAAGTATTCATAAGTTTGCTGATGCTACAAAGCCAGGTTGAAAACTAAGCTTTCTAGGTGAGGAGAAATAAAGTGAGGAGACTGCAAAGCAAAATGACAAAGGTATATACAGGGGTCGAGAGTTTGGACAAGGAAATGAGATGTGGTCTCATGGAGGCAGAAAATCCTGAAAGAGCTTGTGAGAGCAGATGACCAAAGACTGTTTTTCTCTTCTATAATCTAGAATTAAGGCATTGAAGAGCAAAATTTTATGCTTCCCGAGGTTGGGTTGACTGGCCGATAGAAGGCATAAAGTCGGCATGTTGCCAGAAGTGCTGTCTGGCACTTACCTGCCTGCCCTGATCCTATTACAAATAGATGTGTGACAGCGGAGGTACTGGGTCAACTGAGATACTTAACTTAATGGCCTTTCCATGTGGCACAAGATGTCCTGTGCCACTGTCCCAAACGTCCAGCTTTCCCCCATTTCTGGCCTCCACAGCAAAGCTTCCATCCCCTTTACCTTAGCCAACTATCCTGTCCCTACTGAAACTCTGCCACATCCTCCTCACCCCCAAATTACCTCTCCATTGGGTACCATCAACTGTTTTTGCTAGGTATTAGTTGTAGTCCCATCAGTGAGCAGCATTCATTGACTCTACTGATATCAAAGAGTTGCCAGTCATTTGACTGATATCATCTCTCATATGCAGGATTTCCTGCCCAGATAACTGCCTGATTGTGTTATGATCTTTTAAATGTCCTTATGTTACCTCCTTCAGAACAAATTCAAAGACTTCCCTTATTGCAGATGTTAGGCTAACTGGCCTATGATTTCTTGCTTTCAGTATCCTTCCCTGAATGAAGGTTTCATATTTGCAACTTTCCTATCTGCTGGGTCTTTCCAGAATTTAGGGAATTTTGGAAGATTACTATCTGTGCAGCCACTTCTTTTAAGACTTCAGAATTCAGGCCAGCAGGTCAAATGGAATTGATAGTCTTCATTCTCAGTAGTTTTCCCAGAACATTTGCATGATTGCAGTTGTTTTAAGTTCCTCCATTCATTTTCTCTCTTGATTTTCAACTATTCTTGGGGTGCTGTTTATGTCTACTACAGCAGTGAAGACCAATATAAAAAAAACTGTCTGTGTTTCAGTTAGTAATTGCCATTCTCAACTTCTGGGAGCAATACTCACTGTAATCACTCTTTGCCTTCCTATCTACAATTAAAATTTCTCACTGACTTATTGTATCTGTAGCTAGCTTTCTTTCACATTTGAATTTCGCCCATTTAAATTTTTTTTTGCTGATTTCTAAAATCTTTCCAATTGTACGGCTTACCACTAATCTTCATAGAATTATATATCTTTTTTTTAACTTTGATGGTATCCTTTATTTCCTTAGCTAGCCATGAATAGTATCATTTCATTGACAGTTGTGATCATTGATAATGATAATGGAGTCATAGGATTGTGCAACAGGGAAGCAGACCCTTCAGAACAACTTGTAGCACCGACCAGATATCCTAAACTGATCTAGTTTCATTTGTCAGCATTTGGCCGATATCCCTCTAAATTCTTGCTATTTATATACCCATCCTGATACCTTTTAAATGTTGTAATTGTACCCGCTCGCACCACCTCCTTTGGCAGCTTATTCCATACACGCACCACCCTGTACATGAAAAGGCTGACCATTGGGCCCCTCTCACCTTAAACGTATGCCCTCTAGTTTTGGATTCCCTTACCCTGGGAAACCACTATGGCTATTCACCCAAACCAAGCCCCTCATGATTTTGTAAACCTCTACTAGATTTATTTATAAGTTTATAACCTGTCCACCTCTGAAGCATTACGGGAAATAACACCAGCCTATTCAGCCTCTCCCTATAGCTCAAATCCTACAATCGTGGCAACATCCTTGTAAATTGCTCCCATTTTTGCAAGACGGCAGTCAGTAGGTTGCTTCAAACAGAGCTCATCCATTCTGTCTGTTTCTTTTTCTCTCTTGTTCATGTTTTCCTTTATTACTTTTCCTTCTCTCTTCCTTCTTTTCCTGGCCATGGACTCCTGGCCTCGGACATGCCAGGGCAATCTCCCAGCATGGCAATTCGGCCTCCCTGGCCAAGGAGGTGACGTCTAGAACCGGCGTGGTTGTCCCTCAACCTAGTGATCTCTCAGTGACCCAGCCTGGCGATCTCTCAGTGACCCAGCCTGGCGATCTCTCAGTGACCCAGCATGGCGCTCTCTCAGTCACCCAGCATGGCGCTCTCTCGGTCACCCAGCATGGCGCTCTCTCGGTCACCCAGCATGGCGATCTCTCAGTAAACCAGCATGGCGATCTCCCAGTGAACCAGCCTGGCGATCTCTCAGTGACCCAGCCTGGTGATCTTTCAGTCACTCAGCGTAGCGATCTCTCAGTAACTCAGCCTGGCGATCTCTCGGTCACCCAGCATGGCGATCTTGCAGTGACCCAGCATGGCGATCTTGCAGTGACCCAGCATGGCAATCTCTCAGTGACACAGCATGGCGATCTCTTGGTCACCCAGTGTAGTGATCTCTCAGTGACCCAGCCTCGCGATCTCTCAGTGACCCAGCATAGTGATCTCTCAGTGACCCAGCATGGCGATCTCTCGGTGACCCAACATGGCGATCTCTTGATCACCCAGCCTGGCGATCTCTCGGTGACCCAGCCTGGCGATCTCTCGGTGACCCAACCTGGCGATCTCTCGGTGACCCAGCCTGGCGATCTCTTGATCACCCAGCCTGGCGATCTCTCAGTGACCCAACCTGGTGATCTCTCAGTCACCCAGTGTAGTGATCTTGCCATGGCTCTGCCTGGCAATCTCTCAGTGACCCAGCATGGTGATCTCTCAGTCACCCAGTGTAGTGATCTTGCCATGGCTCTGCCTGGCAATCTCTCAGTGACCCAGCATGGTGATCTCTCAGTGACCCAGCATGGCGATCTCTCAGTGACCCAGCATGGTGATCTCTCAGTGACCCAACATGGCGATCGCTCAGTGACTCAGCATGGCGATCTCTTGGTCACCCAGTGTAGTGATCTCTCAGTGATCCATCATGGCGATCTCTTGGTCACCCAGCCTGGCAATCTCTCCGTGACCCAGCATGGCGATCTCCAAGTGACCCAGCATGGCGATCTAGCAGTGATCCAAGCTTTGCGATCTCTCAGTGACCCAGCCTGGCAATCTCTCAGTGGCCTAGCATGGCGATCTCTCAGTGACCCAGCCTGGCTAATTCTCAGACACCCAGCCTGGTGATCTCTCGGTGACCCAGCCTGGTGATCTCTCGGTGACCCAGCATGGAGATCTCTCAGTGACCCAGCCTGGCGATCTCTCAGTGACCCAGCCTGGCTAATTCTCAGTGACTGAGCATAGTCATCTGTCAGATACCCAGTCTGGCGATCTCTTGGTGACTCAGCCTGGCGATCTCTCAGACACCTAGCCTGGCGATCTCTCAGTGACCCAGCCTGGCTAATTCTCAGTGACCGGGAATAGTCATCTGTCAGATACCCAGTCTGGCGATCTCTTGGTGACTCAGCCTGGCGATCGCTCAGACACCTAGCCTGGCGTTCTCTCAGACACCTAGCCTGGCGATCTCTTGGTGACCCAGCCTGGCGATCTCTCAGTGACCCAGCCTGGCGATCTCTCGGTGACCCAGCCTGGCAATCTCTCGGTGACCCAGCCTGGCAATCACTCGGTGACCCAGCCTGGCGATCTCTCGGTGACCCAGCATTGCGATCTCTCGGTGACCCAGCATTGCGATCTCTCGGTGACCCAGCCTGGCGGTCTCTCGGTGACCCAGCCTGGCGGTCTCTCAGTCACCCAGCCTGGCGATCTCTCGGTCACCCAGCCTGGCAATCTCTCAGTGACCCAGCATTGCTATCTCTCAGTGGCCCAACATGGGGATCTCTCCGTCACCCAGCCTGGCGATTTCTCGCTCACCCAGCCTGGCGATCTCTCGGTGACCCAGCCTGACGATCTCTCGGTGACCCAGCAGTGCGATCTCTCGGTGACCCAGCCTGGCGGTCTCTCGGTGACCCAGCCTAGCGATCTCTCAGTCACCCAGCCTGGCAATCTCTCAGTGACCCAGCACTGCGATCTCTCAGTGACCCAGCATTGCTATCTCTCAGTGGCCCAACATGGGGATCTCTCCGTCACCCAGCCTGGCGATTTCTCGCTCACCCAGCCTGGCAATCTCTCCGTGACCCAGCCTGGCGATCTCCAAGTGACCCAGCATGGTGATCTCTCAGTGACCCAGCATGGAAATTTCTCAGTTACCCAAACATGGCGATCTCTCAGTGACCCAGCCTGGCGATCTCTCGGTCACCCAGCCTGGCGATCTCTCGGTCACCCAGCCTGGCGATCTCTCGGTCAGCCAGCCTGGCGATCTCTCGGTGACCCAGCCTGGTGATCTCTTAGTGACCCAGCATGGCAATCTCTCAGTGACCCAGCCTGGCGATCTCTCGGTCACCCAGCCTGGCGATCTCTCGGTCACCCAGCCTGGCAATCTCTCAGTGACCCAGCACTGCGATCTCTCAGTGACCCAGCATTGCTATCTCTCAGTGGCCCAACATGGGGATCTCTCCGTCACCCAGCCTGGCGATTTCTCGCTCACCCAGCCTGGCAATCTCTCCGTGACCCAGCCTGGCGATCTCTCGGTGACCCAGCATTGCGATCTCTCGGTGACCCAGCCTGGCGGTCTCTCGGTGACCCAGCCTAGCGATCTCTCGGTCACCCAGCCTGGCAATCTCTCAGTGACCCAGCACTGCGATCTCTCAGTGACCCAGCATTGCTATCTCTCAGTGGCCCAACATGGGGATCTCTCCGTCACCCAGCCTGGCGATTTCTCGCTCACCCAGCCTGGCAATCTCTCCGTGACCCAGCCTGGCGATCTCCAAGTGACCCAGCATGGTGATCTCTCAGTGACCCAGCATGGAATTTTCTCAGTTACCCAAACATGGCGATCTCTCCGTCACCCAGCCTGGCGATCTCTCGGTCACCCAGCCTGGCGATCTCTCGGTCAGCCAGCCTGGCAATCTCTCGGTGACCCAGCCTGGTGATCTCTTAGTGACCCAGCATGGCAATCTCTCAGTGACCCAGCCTGGCAATCTCTCGGTCACCCAGCCTGGCGATCTCTCGGTCACCCAGCCTGGCAATCTCTCAGTGACCCAGCACTGCGATCTCTCAGTGACCCAGCATTGCTATCTCTCAGTGGCCCAACATGGGGATCTCTCCGTCACCCAGCCTGGCGATTTCTCGCTCACCCAGCCTGGCAATCTCTCCGTGACCCAGCCTGGCGATCTCCAAGTGACCCAGCATAGTCATCTCTCAGACACCCAGCTTTGCGGTCTCTCGGTGACCCAGCCTGGCGATCTCTCGGTGACCCAGCCTGGCGATCTCTCGGTGACCCAGACTGGCGATCTCTCAGTGACCCAGCCTGGCGATCTCTCAGTGACCCAGCCTGGCGATCTCTCAGTGACCCAGCCTGTCGATCTCTCAGTGACCCAGCCTGGTGATCTCTCAGTCACCCAGTGTAGTGATCTTGCCATGGCTCTGCCTGGCAATCTCTCAGTGACCCAGCATGGCGATTTCTCAGTGACCCAAACATGGCAATCTCTCAGTGACCCAGCCTGGCAATCTCTGTGACCCAGCCTGGCGATCTCTGTGACCCAGCCTGGCGATCTCTCGGTCACCCAGCCTGGTGATCTCTCGGTCACCCAGCCTGGCGATCTCTTGGTGACCCAGCCTGGTGATCTCTTAGTGACCCAGCATGGCGATGTCTCAGTGACCCAGCATGGCGATTTCTCAGTGACCCAGCCTGGCTAATTCTCAGTGACCCAGCCTGGCGATCTCTCGGTGACCCAGCCTGGCGATCTCTCGGTGACCCAGCCTGGCGATCTCTCGGTGACACAGCCTGGTGATCTCTCGGTGACCCAGCCTGGCGATCTCTCGGTGACCCAGCATTGCGATCTCCCGGTGACCCAGCCTGGCGGTCTCTCGGTGACCCAGCACTGTGATCTCTCAGTGATCCAGCATTGCTATCTCTCAGTGGCCCAACATGGGGATCTCTCCGTCACCCAGCCTGCCGATTTCTCGCTCACCCAGCCTGGCATACTCTCTGTGACCCAGCCTGGCGATCTCCAAGTGACCCAGCATGGTGATCTCTCGGTGACCCAGCCTGGTTAATTCTCAGTGACCCAGCCTGGCTAATTCTCAGAGACCCAGCCTGTTGATCTCTCAGTGACCCAGCATAGTCATCTCTCAGACACCCAGCTTTGCGATCTCTCGGTGACCAAGCCTGGCGATCTCTTAGACACCCAGCTTGGCAATCTCTCGGTGACCCAACATGGCGATCTCTCAATGACCCAGCCTGGCGATCTCTCGGTCACCCAGCCTGGCGATTTCTCAGTGACCCAAACATGGCGATCTCTCAGTGACCCAGCCTGGCAATCTCTCAGTGACCCAGCCTGGTGATCTCTTAGTGACCCGGCTTGGCAATCTGTCGGTGACCCAGCCTGGTGATCTCTTAGTGACCCAGCCTGGCAATCTCTCAGTGACCCAGCCTGGTGATCTCTTAGTGACCCAGCTTGGCAATCTCTCGGTGACCCAGCATGGCGATTTCACAGTGACCCAGCCTGGCTAATTCTCAGTGACCCAGCCTGGCGAACTCTCAGTGACCCAACCTGGCGAACTCTCAGTGACCCAGCCTGGCGAACTCTCAGTGACCCAGCCTGGCGAACTCTCGGTGACCCAGCCTGGCGAACTCTTGGTGACCCAGGCTGGCGAACTCTTGGTGACCCAGCCTGGCGAACTCTTGGTGACCCAGCCTGGCAAACTCTTGGTGACCCAGCCTGGCGAACTCTTGGTGACCCAGCCTGGCGAACACTTGGTGACCCAGCATTGCGATCTCTCAGTGGCCCAACATGGGGATCTCTCGGTCACCCAGCCTGGCGATCTCTCGGTGACCCAGCCTGGCGATCTCTCGGTGACCCAACCTGGCGATCTAGCAGTGATCCAAGCTTTGCGATCTCTCAGTGACCCAGCCTGGCAATCTCTCAGTGGCCTAGCATGGCGATCTCTCAGTGACCCAGCCTGGCTAATTCTCAGACACCCAGCCTGGTGATCTCTCGGTGACCCAGCCTGGTGATCTCTCGGTGACCCAGCATGGAGATCTCTCAGTGACCCAGCCTGGCGATCTCTCAGTGACCCAGCCTGGCTAATTCTCAGTGACTGAGCATAGTCATCTGTCAGATACCCAGTCTGACGATCTCTTGGTGACTCAGCCTGGCGATCTCTCAGACACCTAGCCTGGCGATCTCTCAGTGACCCAGCCTGGCTAATTCTCAGTGACCGGGCATAGTCATCTGTCAGATACCCAGTCTGGCGATCTCTTGGTGACTCAGCCTGGCGATCGCTCAGACACCTAGCCTGGCATTCTCTCAGACACCAAGCCTGGCGATCTCTTGGTGACCCAGCCTGGCGATCTCTCGGTGACCCAGCCTGGCAATCTCTCGGTGACCCAGCTTGGCGATCTCTCGGTGACCCAGCCTGGCGATCTCTCGGTGACCCAGCATTGCGATCTCTCGGTGACCCAGCCTGGCGGTCTCTCAGTCACCCAGCCTGGCGATCTCTCGGTCACCCAGCCTGGCAATCTCTCAGTGACCCAGCATTGCTATCTCTCAGTGGCCCAACATGGGGATCTCTCCGTCACCCAGCCTGGCGATTTCTCGCTCACCCAGCCTGGCGATCTCTCGGTGACCCAGCATTGCGATCTCTCGGTGACCCAGCCTAGCGATCTCTCGGTCACCCAGCCTGGCAATCTCTCAGTGACCCAGCACTGCGATCTCTCAGTGACCCAGCATTGCTATCTCTCAGTGGCCCAACATGGGGATCTCTCCGTCACCCAGCCTGGCGATTTCTCGCTCACCCAGCCTGGCGATCTCTCGGTGACCCAGCCTGGCGATCTCTCGGTGACCTAGCATTGCGATCTCTCGGTCACCCAGCCTAGCGATCTCTCGGTCACCCAGCCTGGCAATCTCTCAGTGACCCAGCACTGCGATCTCTCAGTGACCCAGCATTGCTATCTCTCAGTGGCCCAACATGGGGATCTCTCCGTCACCCAGCCTGGCGATTTCTCGCTCACCCAGCCTGGCAATCTCTCCGTGACCCAGCCTGGCGATCTCCAAGTGACCCAGCATGGTGATCTCTCAGTGACCCAGCATGGAAATTTCTCAGTTACCCAAACATGGCGATCTCTCAGTGACCCAGCCTGGCGATCTCTCGGTCACCCAGCCTGGCGATCTCTCGGTCAGCCAGCCTGGCGACCTCTCGGTGACCCAGCCTGGTGATCTCTTAGTGACCCAGCATGGCAATCTCTCAGTGACCCAGCCTGGCGATCTCTCGGTCACCCAGCCTGGCGATCTCTCGGTCACCCAGCCTGGCAATCTCTCAGTGACCCAGCACTGCGATCTCTCAGTGACCCAGCATTGCTATCTCTCAGTGGCCCAACATGGGGATCTCTCCGTCACCCAGCCTGGCGATTTCTCGCTCACCCAGCCTGGCAATCTCTCCGTGACCCAGCCTGGCGATCTCTCGGTGACCCAGCATTGCGATCTCTCGGTGACCCAGCCTGGCGGTCTCTCGGTGACCCAGCCTAGCGATCTCTCGGTCACCCAGCCTGGCAATCTCTCAGTGACCCAGCACTGCGATCTCTCAGTGACCCAGCATTGCTATCTCTCAGTGGCCTAACATGGGGATCTCTCCGTCACCCAGCCTGGCGATTTCTCGCTCACCCAGCCTGGCAATCTCTCCGTGACCCAGCCTGGCGATCTCCAAGTGACCCAGCATGGTGATCTCTCAGTGACCCAGCATGGAAATTTCTCAGTTACCCAAACATGGCGATCTCTCAGTGACCCAGCCTGGCGATCTCTCGGTCACCCAGCCTGGCGATCTCTCGGTCAGCCAGCCTGGCAATCTCTCGGTGACCCAGCCTGGTGATCTCTTAGTGACCCAGCATGGCAATCTCTCAGTGACCCAGCCTGGCAATCTCTCGGTCACCCAGCCTGGCGATCTCTCGGTCACCCAGCCTGGCAATCTCTCAGTGACCCAGCACTGCGATCTCTCAGTGACCCAGCATTGCTATCTCTCAGTGGCCCAACATGGGGATCTCTCCGTCACCCAGCCTGGCGATTTCTCGCTCACCCAGCCTGGCAATCTCTCCGTGACCCAGCCTGGCGATCTCCAAGTGACCCAGCATAGTCATCTCTCAGACACCCAGCTTTGCGGTCTCTCGGTGACCCAGCCTGGCGATCTCTCGGTGACCCAGCCTGGCGATCTCTCGGTGACCCAGCCTGGCGATCTCTCAGTGACCCAGCCTGGCGATCTCTCAGTGACCCAGCCTGGCGATCTATCAGTGACCCAGCCTGGTGATCTCTCAGTCACCCAGTGTAGTGATCTTGCCATGGCTCTGCCTGGCAATCTCTCAGTGACCCAGCATGGTGATTTCTCAGTGACCCAAACATGGCAATCTCTCAGTGACCCAGCCTGGCAATCTCTGTGACCCAGCCTGGCGATCTCTGTGACCCAGCCTGGCGATCTCTCGGTCACCCAGCCTGGCGATCTCTCGGTCACCCAGCCTGGCGATCTCTTGGTGACCCAGCCTGGTGATCTCTTAGTGACCCAGCATGGCGATGTCTCAGTGACCCAGCATGGCGATTTCTCAGTGACCCAGCCTGGCTAATTCACAGTGACCCAGCCTGGCAATCTCTCGGTGACCCAGCCTGGCGATCTCTCGGTGACCCAGCCTGGCGATCTCTCGGTGACACAGCCTGGTGATCTCTCGGTGACCCAGCCTGGCGATCTCTCGGTGACCCAGCATTGCGATCTCCCGGTGACCCAGCCTGGCGGTCTCTCGGTGACCCAGCACTGTGATCTCTCAGTGATCCAGCATTGCAATCTCTCAGTGGCCCAACATGGGGATCTCTCCGTCACCCAGCCTGCCGATTTCTCGCTCACCCAGCCTGGCATACTCTCTGTGACCCAGCCTGGCGATCTCCAAGTGACCCAGCATGGTGATCTCTCGGTGACCCAGCCTGGCTAATTCTCAGTGACCCAGCCTGGCTAATTCTCAGAGACCCAGCCTGTTGATCTCTCAGTGACCCAGCATAGTCATCTCTCAGACACCCAGCTTTGCGATCTCTCGGTGACCCAGCCTGGCGATCTCTTAGACACCCAGCTTGGCAATCTCTCGGTGACCCAACATGGCGATCTCTCAATGACCCAGCCTGGCGATCTCTCGGTCACCCAGCCTGGCGATTTCTCAGTGACCCAAACATGGCGATCTCTCAGTGACCCAGCCTGGCAATCTCTCAGTGACCCAGCCTGGTGATCTCTTAGTGACCCAGCTTGGCAATCTCTCGGTGACCCAGCCTGGTGATCTCTTAGTGACCCAGCCTGGCAATCTCTCAGTGACCCAGCCTGGTGATCTCTTAGTGACCCAGCTTGGCAATCTCTCGGTGACCCAGCATGGCGATTTCTCAGTGACCCAGCCTGGCTAATTCTCAGTGACCCAGCCTGGTGAACTCTCAGTGACCCAGCCTGGCGAACTCTCAGTGACCCAGCCTGGCGAACTCTCAGTGACCCAGCCGGGCGAACTCTCGGTGACCCAGCCTGGCAAACTCTTGGTGACCCAGCCTGGCAAACTCTTGGTGACCCAGCCTGGCGAACTCTTGGTGACCCAGCATTGCGATCTCTCAGTGGCCCAACATGGGGATCTCTCGAACAACCAGCCTGGCGATCTCTCGGTGACCCAGCCTGGCGATCACTCGGTGACCCAACCTGGCGATCTAGCAGTGATCCAAGCTTTGCGATCTCTCAGTGACCCAGCCTGGCAATCTCTCAGTGGCCTAGCATGGCGATCTCTCAGTGACCCAGCCTGGCTAATTCTCAGACACCCAGCCTGGTGATCTCTCGGTGACCCAGCCTGGTGATCTCTCGGTGACCCAGCATGGAGATCTCTCAGTGACCCAGCCTGGCGATCTCTCAGTGACCCAGCCTGGCGATCTCTCGGTGACCCAGCCTGGCGATCTCTCGGTGACCCAGCATTGCGATCTCTCGGTGACCCAGCCTGGTGATCTCTTGGTGACCCAGCCTGGCAATCTCTCGGTGACCCAGCCTGGCAATCTCTCGGTGACCCAGCCTGGCGATCTCTCGGTGACCCAGCCTGGCGATCTCTCGGTGACCCAGCATTGCGATCTCTCGGTGACCCAGCCTGGCGGTCTCTCAGTCACCCAGCCTGGCGATCTCTAGGTCACCCAGCCTGGCGATCTCTCAGTGACCCAGCATTGCTATCTCTCAGTGGCCCAACATGGGGATCTCTCGAACAACCAGCCTGGCGATCTCTCGGTGACCCAGCCTGGCGATCACTCGGTGACCCAACCTGGCGATCTAGCAGTGATCCAAGCTTTGCGATCTCTCAGTGACCCAGCCTGGCAATCTCTCAGTGGCCTAGCATGGCGATCTCTCAGTGACCCAGCCTGGCTAATTCTCAGACACCCAGCCTGGTGATCTCTCGGTGACCCAGCCTGGTGATCTCTCGGTGACCCAGCATGGAGATCTCTCAGTGACCCAGCCTGGCGATCTCTCAGTGACCCAGCCTGGCTAATTCTCAGTGACTGAGCATAGTCATCTGTCAGATACCCAGTCTGGCGATCTCTTGGTGACTCAGCCTGGCGATCTCTCAGACACCTAGCCTGGCGATCTCTCAGTGACCCAGCCTGGCTAATTCTCAGTGACCGGGCATAGTCATCTGTCAGATACCCAGTCTGGCGATCTCTTGGTGACTCAGCCTGGCGATCGCTCAGACACCTAGCCTGGCATTCTCTCAGACACCTAGCCTGGCGATCTCTTGGTGACCCAGCCTGGCAATCTCTCGGTGACCCAGCCTGGCAATCTCTCGGTGACCCAGCCTGGCGATCTCTCGGTGACCCAGCCTGGCGATCTCTCGGTGACCCAGCATTGCGATCTCTCGGTGACCCAGCCTGGCGGTCTCTCAGTCACCCAGCCTGGCGATCTCTAGGTCACCCAGCCTGGCAATCTCTCAGTGACCCAGCATTGCTATCTCTCAGTGGCCCAACATGGGGATCTCTCCGTCACCCAGCCTGGCGATTTCTCGCTCACCCAGCCTGGCAATCTCTCCGTGACCCAGCCTGGCGATCTCTCGGTGACCCAGCATTGCGATCTCTCGGTGACCCAGCCTAGCGATCTCTCGGTCACCCAGCCTGGCAATCTCTCAGTGACCCAGCACTGCGATCTCTCAGTGACCCAGCATTGCTATCTCTCAGTGGCCCAACATGGGGATCTCTCCGTCACCCAGCCTGGCGATTTCTCGCTCACCCAGCCTGGCGATCTCTCGGTGACCCAGCCTGGCGATCTCTCGGTGACCCAGCCTGCCGATCTCTCGGTCACCCAGCCTGGCAATCTCTCAGTGACCCAGCACTGCGATCTCTCAGTGACCCAGCATTGCTATCTCTCAGTGGCCCAACATGGGGATCTCTCCGTCACCCAGCCTGGCGATTTCTCGCTCACCCAGCCTGGCAATCTCTCCGTGACCCAGCCTGGCGATCTCCAAGTGACCCAGCATGGTGATCTCTCAGTGACCCAGCATGGAAATTTCTCAGTTACCCAAACATGGCGATCTCTCCGTCACCCAGCCTGGCGATCTCTCGGTCACCCAGCCTGGCGATCTCTCGGTGACCCAGCATGGCAATCTCTCAGTGACCCAGCCTGGCGATCTCTCGGTCACCCAGCCTGGCGATCTCTCGGTCACCCAGCCTGGCAATCTCTCAGTGACCCAGCACTGCGATCTCTCAGTGACCCAGCATTGCTATCTCTCAGTGGCCCAACATGGGGATCTCTCCGTCACCCAGCCTGGCGATTTCTCGCTCACCCAGCCTGGCAATCTCTCCGTGACCCAGCCTGGCGATCTCTCGGTGACCCAGCATTGCGATCTCTCGGTGACCCAGCCTGGCGGTCTCTCGGTGACCCAGCCTAGTGATCTCTCGGTCACCCAGCCTGGCAATCTCTCAGTGACCCAGCACTGCGATCTCTCAGTGACCCAGCATTGCTATCTCTCAGTGGCCCAACATGGGGATCTCTCCGTCACCCAGCCTGGCGATTTCTCGCTCACCCAGCCTGGCAATCTCTCCGTGACCCAGCCTGGCGATCTCCAAGTGACCCAGCATGGTGATCTCTCAGTGACCCAGCATGGAAATTTCTCAGTTACCCAAACATGGCGATCTCTCAGTGACCCAGCCTGGCGATCTCTCGGTCACCCAGCCTGGCGATCTCTCGGTCAGCCAGCCTGGCAATCTCTCGGTGACCCAGCCTGGTGATCTCTTAGTGACCCAGCATGGCAATCTCTCAGTGACCCAGCCTGGCGATCTCTCGGTTACCCAGCCTGGCGATCTCTCGGTTACCCAGCCTGGCGATCTCTCGGTCACCCAGCCTGGCAATCTCTCAGTGACCCAGCACTGCGATCTCTCAGTGACCCAGCATTGCTATCTCTCAGTGGCCCAACATGGGGATCTCTCCGTCATCCAGCCTGGCGATTTCTCGCTCACCCAGCCTGGCAATCTCTCCGTGACCCAGCCTGGCGATCTCCAAGTGACCCAGCATAGTCATCTCTCAGACACCCAGCCTGGCGATCTCTCGGTGACCCAGCCTGGCGATCTCTCGGTGACCCAGCCTGGCGATCTCTCGGTGACCCAGCCTGGCGATCTCTCAGTGACCCAGCCTGGCGATCTCTCAGTGACCCAGCCTGGCGATCTCTCAGTGACCCAGCCTGGTGATCTCTCAGTCACCCAGTGTAGTGATCTTGCCATGGCTCTGCCTGGCAATCTCTCAGTGACCCAGCATGGCGATCTCTTGGTGACCCAGCCTGGTGATCTCTTAGTGACCCAGCATGGCGATTTCTCAGTGACCCAGCATGGCGATTTCTCAGTGACCCAGCCTGGCTAATTCTCAGTGACCCAGCCTGGCGATCTCTCGGTGACCCAGCCTGGCGATCTCTCGGTGACCCAGCATTGCGATCTCCAGGTGACCCAGCCTGGCGGTCTCTCGGTGACCCAGCACTGTGATCTCTCAGTGATCCAGCATTGCTATCTCTCAGTGGCCCAACATGGGGGATCTCTCCGTCACCTAGCCTGCCGATTTCTCGCTCACCCAGCCTGGCATACTCTCTGTGACCCAGCCTGGCGATCTCCAAGTGACCCAGCATGGTGATCTCTTGGTGACCCAGCCTGGCTAATTCTCAGTGACCCAGCCTGGCTAATTCTCAGAGACCCAGCCTGTTGATCTCTCAGTGACCCAGCATAGTCATCTCTCAGACACCCAGCTTTGCGATCTCTCGGTGACCCAGCCTGGCGATCTCTTAGTGACCCAGCTTGGCAATCTCTCAGTGACCCAGCCTGGCAATCTCTCAGTGACCCAGCCTGGTGATCTCTTAGTGACCCAGCTTGGCAATCTCTCGGTGACCCAGCCTGGTGATCTCTTAGTGACCCAGCCTGGCAATCTCTCAGTGACCCAGCCTGGTGATCTCTTAGTGACCCAGCTTGGCAATCTCTCGGTGACCCAGCATGGCGATTTCTCAGTGACCCAGCCTGGCTAATTCCCAGACACCCAGCCTGGCGAACTCTCAGTGACCCAGCCTGGCGAACTCTCAGTGACCCAGCCTGGCGAACTCTTGGTGACCCAGCCTGGCGAACTCTTGGTGACCCAGCCTGGCGAACTCTTGGTGACCCAGCATTGCGATCTCTCGGTGACCCAGCATTGCGATCTCCCGGTGACCCAGCCTGGCGGTCTCTCGGTGACCCAGCACTGTGATCTCTCAGTGACCCAGCATTGCTATCTCTCAGTGGCCCAACATGGGGATCTCTCGGTCACCCAGCCTGGCGATCTCTCGGTCACCCAGCCTGGCGATCTCTCGGTGATCCAGCATGGCGATCTCTCGGTGACCCAGCCTGGCTAATTCTCAGTGACCCAGCCTGGCTAATTCTCAGAGACCCAGCCTGTTGATCTCTCAGTGACCCAGCATAGTCATCTCTCAGACACCCAGCTTTGCGATCTCTCGGTGACCCAGCCTGGCGATCTCTTAGACACCCAGCTTGGCAATCTCTCGGTGACCCAACATGGCGATCTCTCAGTGACCCAGCCTGGCTATCTCTTGGTGACCCAGCCTGGCGATCTCTTAGACACCCAGCTTGGCAATCTCTCGGTGACCCAGCATGGCGATTTCTCAGTGACCCAGCCTGGCTAATTCTCAGTGACCCAGCCTGGCGAACTCTCAGTGACCCAGCCTGGCGAACTCTCAGTGACCCAGCCTGGCGAACTCTCAGTGACCCAGCCGGGCGAACTCTCGGTGACCCAGCCTGGCAAACTCTTGGTGACCCAGCCTGGCAAACTCTTGGTGACCCAGCCTGGCGAACTCTTGGTGACCCAGCATTGCGATCTCTCAGTGGGCCAACATGGGGATCTCTCGAACAACCAGCCTGGCGATCTCTCGGTGACCCAGCCTGGCGATCACTCGGTGACCCAACCTGGCGATCTAGCAGTGATCCAAGCTTTGCGATCTCTCAGTGACCCAGCCTGGCAATCTCTCAGTGGCCTAGCATGGCGATCTCTCAGTGACCCAGCCTGGCTAATTCTCAGACACCCAGCCTGGTGATCTCTCGGTGACCCAGCCTGGTGATCTCTCGGTGACCCAGCATGGAGATCTCTCAGTGACCCAGCCTGGCGATCTCTCAGTGACCCAGCCTGGCTAATTCTCAGTGACTGAGCATAGTCATCTGTCAGATACCCAGTCTGGCGATCTCTTGGTGACTCAGCCTGGCGATCTCTCAGACACCTAGCCTGGCGATCTCTCAGTGACCCAGCCTGGCTAATTCTCAGTGACCGGGCATAGTCATCTGTCAGATACCCAGTCTGGCGATCTCTTGGTGACTCAGCCTGGCGATCGCTCAGACACCTAGCCTGGCATTCTCTCAGACACCTAGCCTGGCGATCTCTTGGTGACCCAGCCTGGCAATCTCTCGGTGACCCAGCCTGGCAATCTCTCGGTGACCCAGCCTGGCGATCTCTCGGTGACCCAGCCTGGCGATCTCTCGGTGACCCAGCATTGCGATCTCTCGGTGACCCAGCCTGGCGGTCTCTCAGTCACCCAGCCTGGCGATCTCTAGGTCACCCAGCCTGGCAATCTCTCAGTGACCCAGCATTGCTATCTCTCAGTGGCCCAACATGGGGATCTCTCCGTCACCCAGCCTGGCGATTTCTCGCTCACCCAGCCTGGCAATCTCTCCGTGACCCAGCCTGGCGATCTCTCGGTGACCCAGCATTGCGATCTCTCGGTGACCCAGCCTAGCGATCTCTCGGTCACCCAGCCTGGCAATCTCTCAGTGACCCAGCACTGCGATCTCTCAGTGACCCAGCATTGCTATCTCTCAGTGGCCCAACATGGGGATCTCTCCGTCACCCAGCCTGGCGATTTCTCGCTCACCCAGCCTGGCGATCTCTCGGTGACCCAGCCTGGCGATCTCTCGGTGACCCAGCCTGCCGATCTCTCGGTCACCCAGCCTGGCAATCTCTCAGTGACCCAGCACTGCGATCTCTCAGTGACCCAGCATTGCTATCTCTCAGTGGCCCAACATGGGGATCTCTCCGTCACCCAGCCTGGCGATTTCTCGCTCACCCAGCCTGGCAATCTCTCCGTGACCCAGCCTGGCGATCTCCAAGTGACCCAGCATGGTGATCTCTCAGTGACCCAGCATGGAAATTTCTCAGTTACCCAAACATGGCGATCTCTCCGTCACCCAGCCTGGCGATCTCTCGGTCACCCAGCCTGGCGATCTCTCGGTCAGCCAGCCTGGCGACCTCTCGGTGACCCAGCCTGGTGATCTCTTAGTGACCCAGCATGGCAATCTCTCAGTGACCCAGCCTGGCGATCTCTCGGTCACCCAGCCTGGCGATCTCTCGGTCACCCAGCCTGGCAATCTCTCAGTGACCCAGCACTGCGATCTCTCAGTGACCCAGCATTGCTATCTCTCAGTGGCCCAACATGGGGATCTCTCCGTCACCCAGCCTGGCGATTTCTCGCTCACCCAGCCTGGCAATCTCTCCGTGACCCAGCCTGGCGATCTCTCGGTGACCCAGCATTGCGATCTCTCGGTGACCCAGCCTGGCGGTCTCTCGGTGACCCAGCCTAGTGATCTCTCGGTCACCCAGCCTGGCAATCTCTCAGTGACCCAGCACTGCGATCTCTCAGTGACCCAGCATTGCTATCTCTCAGTGGCCCAACATGGGGATCTCTCCGTCACCCAGCCTGGCGATTTCTCGCTCACCCAGCCTGGCAATCTCTCCGTGACCCAGCCTGGCGATCTCCAAGTGACCCAGCATGGTGATCTCTCAGTGACCCAGCATGGAAATTTCTCAGTTACCCAAACATGGCGATCTCTCAGTGACCCAGCCTGGCGATCTCTCGGTCACCCAGCCTGGCGATCTCTCGGTCAGCCAGCCTGGCAATCTCTCGGTGACCCAGCCTGGTGATCTCTTAGTGACCCAGCATGGCAATCTCTCAGTGACCCAGCCTGGCGATCTCTCGGTTACCCAGCCTGGCGATCTCTCGGTTACCCAGCCTGGCGATCTCTCGGTCACCCAGCCTGGCAATCTCTCAGTGACCCAGCACTGCGATCTCTCAGTGACCCAGCATTGCTATCTCTCAGTGGCCCAACATGGGGATCTCTCCGTCATCCAGCCTGGCGATTTCTCGCTCACCCAGCCTGGCAATCTCTCCGTGACCCAGCCTGGCGATCTCCAAGTGACCCAGCATAGTCATCTCTCAGACACCCAGCCTGGCGATCTCTCGGTGACCCAGCCTGGCGATCTCTCGGTGACCCAGCCTGGCGATCTCTCAGTGACCCAGCCTGGCGATCTCTCAGTGACCCAGCCTGGCGATCTCTCAGTGACCCAGCCTGGTGATCTCTCAGTCACCCAGTGTAGTGATCTTGCCATGGCTCTGCCTGGCAATCTCTCAGTGACCCAGCATGGCGATCTCTTGGTGACCCAGCCTGGTGATCTCTTAGTGACCCAGCATGGCGATTTCTCAGTGACCCAGCATGGCGATTTCTCAGTGACCCAGCCTGGCTAATTCTCAGTGACCCAGCCTGGCGATCTCTCGGTGACCCAGCCTGGCGATCTCTCGGTGACCCAGCATTGCGATCTCCAGGTGACCCAGCCTGGCGGTCTCTCGGTGACCCAGCACTGTGATCTCTCAGTGATCCAGCATTGCTATCTCTCAGTGGCCCAACATGGGGGATCTCTCCGTCACCTAGCCTGCCGATTTCTCGCTCACCCAGCCTGGCATACTCTCTGTGACCCAGCCTGGCGATCTCCAAGTGACCCAGCATGGTGATCTCTTGGTGACCCAGCCTGGCTAATTCTCAGTGACCCAGCCTGGCTAATTCTCAGAGACCCAGCCTGTTGATCTCTCAGTGACCCAGCATAGTCATCTCTCAGACACCCAGCTTTGCGATCTCTCGGTGACCCAGCCTGGCGATCTCTTAGTGACCCAGCTTGGCAATCTCTCAGTGACCCAGCCTGGCAATCTCTCAGTGACCCAGCCTGGTGATCTCTTAGTGACCCAGCTTGGCAATCTCTCGGTGACCCAGCCTGGTGATCTCTTAGTGACCCAGCCTGGCAATCTCTCAGTGACCCAGCCTGGTGATCTCTTAGTGACCCAGCTTGGCAATCTCTCGGTGACCCAGCATGGCGATTTCTCAGTGACCCAGCCTGGCTAATTCCCAGACACCCAGCCTGGCGAACTCTCAGTGACCCAGCCTGGCGAACTCTCAGTGACCCAGCCTGGCGAACTCTTGGTGACCCAGCCTGGCGAACTCTTGGTGACCCAGCATTGCGATCTCTCGGTGACCCAGCATTGCGATCTCCCGGTGACCCAGCCTGGCGGTCTCTCGGTGACCCAGCACTGTGATCTCTCAGTGACCCAGCATTGCTATCTCTCAGTGGCCCAACATGGGGATCTCTCGGTCACCCAGCCTGGCGATCTCTCGGTCACCCAGCCTGGCGATCTCTCGGTGATCCAGCATGGCGATCTCTCGGTGACCCAGCCTGGCTAATTCTCAGTGACCCAGCCTGGCTAATTCTCAGAGACCCAGCCTGTTGATCTCTCAGTGACCCAGCATAGTCATCTCTCAGACACCCAGCTTTGCGATCTCTCGGTGACCCAGCCTGGCGATCTCTTAGACACCCAGCTTGGCAATCTCTCGGTGACCCAACATGGCGATCTCTCAGTGACCCAGCCTGGCTATCTCTTGGTGACCCAGCCTGGCGATCTCTTAGACACCCAGCCTGGCAATCTCTCAGTGACCCAGCCTGGCTAATTCTCAGACACCCAGCCTGGGGATCTCTCAGACACCCAGCCTGACGATCTCTCAGTGACCCAGCCTGGCGATCTCTTAGACACCCAGCATGGCAATCTCTCGGTGACCCAACATGGCGATCTCTCAATGACCCAGTCTGGTGATCTCTAGGTGACCCAGCCTGGCTATCTCTCAGTGACCCAGCCTGGCAATCTCTGTGACCCAGCCTGGCAATCTCTAGTGACCCAGCATGGCGATCTCTCGGTGACCCAGCATGGCCTCTCTCGGTGACCCAGCATGGCGATCTCTCAGTGATCCAGCTTGGCGATCTCTTGGTGGGCTTAGTATGGCATGCTCTCAGTGACCCAGCAGGGCAGGATTCTGGCTGGCAGATGGTCTTTCAGTGGCACATGGTGGTCTCTCTGTCCAGTGTGGCCTCAACATGGACCTCTGGTCTCAAGGTAATTCCTCAAAGTGGGGTGACTGCATTGCTAAGCACTTAAAAAAATCTGTCTGTTTGAACTTTCAGCTTTGTTTCTTTTATTTTCTACTTAAAGCTAAGAAGGTCTGCAATGTGTAACTTTTAATCTTATTTTGTATATTTCACGCTTTACTATAATTACTGCAATGTTTAGCTTTTAACTTTGTTCTTTTCTTTCCATCTTGTTCTTACGGTTCTGTACCTAGGTCCTTGTTCCGAAGATGGCGCCTTATGTAATGACATTATATACTTTGCACTGTACTTTTTTTTTTAGATTACTTACAGTGTGGAAACAGGCCCTTCGGCCCAACAAGTCCACACCGCCCCGCCGAAGCGTAACCCACCCATACCCCTACATCTACATCTACATTTACATTTACCCCTTACCTAACACTATGGGCAATTTAGCACGGCCAATTCACCTGGCCTGCACATCTTTGGACTGTAGGAGGAAACCGGAGCACCCGGAGGAAACCCACGCAGACACGGGGAGAACGTGCAAACTCCACACAGTCAGTCGCCTGAGGCGGGAATTGAACCCGGGTCTCAGGCGCTGTGAGGCAGCAGTGCTAACCACTGTGCCACCATGCCGCCCATGTACTCTTGTACTTGACAATCAAATCAAATCAGATCGAATCATTTCTGAACTCTTTCAAGTTCAACAACATCTTTTTATAGCAAGGAGACCAGAATTGATTGCAATATTCTAATAATGTCCTCACCAAGTCCTGTACATCCACAACATGACCTCCCAACTCCTATACTCAATGCACTGACCAATGAAGGCAAGCATACCAATGCCTTCTTCACCACCCTGTCTACCTGTGACTCCACTTTCAAAGAATTATGCATCTGCACCCCTAGGTCTCTTTGTTTGACAATACTCCCCTGTGGCTCACCATTAACTGTATAACTCACGCCCTGATTTGCCTTGCAAAAATACAACATCTCCCGTTTATCTAAATTAAATTCCATCTGTTACTCCGTGGCTCAACTGATCATACTGAATACGGTATCTGGTAATACTGACTAGGTCCCAAAGCAAGGCCTGGTTGAAGATTGGGTTTTATTTCTGTAATCTGTTTACTGTGTGGTTTGCCATTGAACATATTCATAAAAACTTCCATCGTATTTTTAACAAAAGAATATCTAAGTTTATTACACATAACAGGAATAAAAACACAATCCATTTTACACATGTAAGAACTTGCTGATATCATAAATATCAGAAATAAACATTCTAGCCTTTTGCCTTCAATAACTTTACAGCCACACAAACCTCAGTGAAATGTAACCCTGTTTCCATTGAAATGTCCTTGTTGAGATGGCATGACCATGTTTGGTTTCTTCTTAGCAAACATCGGTATTTACTCAATGCAATTTCTTTAATTAATGTTCCTTCCCGAGACTCTTAAACAAATTGGAAAAACAGTTCATTATTTCTGCACATGTGTTCCTTACATTTCTCTTTCACAATTTTCTGTTTCTGGCACTTTTCTCTTACTGACATTCAGGCACTCATGATTTAGTTTATTCTATTGTGATTGTTTGGACATTGCTAAATTGCACTGCTTTTATCGGCCTTTTCCTCAATGAATGACCTGCTTCTCTTCCTGAAAGAAACTTGCACGATCCTTGACCTCCTGGATGGTTCCAATTTTCGAAATAACTTATATATGTCACTGACTCCCCATTTCATCAGACAGTTTGTTGCCAGGCTACAGCCCATTATTTTTCTCTCTTCTACTCTTACTCCAAGCCATTGAACTATATTTTGAAGCATAGGGTTTTTAAAAGTTTAATTAAATGCAGTAAGAAAAATACTAGACAACCTTGCACCACCCATGGAACTCAAAGATTAGATTAAAAATATGACTCACTTCTTAACAGGCACTCTATAGAAATACAATTCAAACTTCAAGCCATAATAAAAACAAAATACTGCAGATGTTAGAAATCTCAGACAAATTTAGAAAATGCTGGAGAAACATGGGAGGATCTGTGAAGAGAGAAGCAGAGTTAATAGTTTGAGTCTGATTTAACTCTTCTTCAACTCCTGAAGAGACATAGAGTCATAGATATCAAACTGGAAATGTTAACACTATTTCTCTCTCCATAGATACTGTCAGACCTGTTGAATTTTTCGACAATTTTCTGTGTTTGCTTCAAACTGAAAGCCATGCATCATTTTGTCCACTCTAGAATAGAAATTTTCAGATAATAATAGTATATCATGAACCTTCATTATAGATATAAGAACCTTCTTAAATGTCCATCACTGGATATGTATTGTACCTTCCCCCTAGTTTTACAGTCCATTCTGGCAAAGTTTGTCATCATACCCTTATACATGTTATTATATTATATTATGTTACATTATGACCACTGTTGCGAAGATAATCCTTTACTATGCAGCCATTAAACAATGCTGTTTCATTACACGTAATCAGTTCTAAAGTTTGAACTCATTTTTTAGAGCACCTTTGCAAACTTGGTTTGTCCAATCTATACGAAAATTAAAGTTTTCCTTTATTACTTCAAAACTTTTCTTAGAAGTCTCCATTATGTCTTCATGTATACTCTGTCCTCAAAATGTAGTGACAGTTAGAAGGTCTATATACTATTCCCACAAGTGATTTTTTTTCCTTTGCTATTTATTATCTCCGCCCAAAATAATTCCATGTTTTGTTCCAAGCCAAAGTCTTTCCCACACTCGAAGTGAAGGGTGGTTGCTGACAAATTAAGTTGGATGAAAGAAGCAGTTTTCTAATTACCTACTGGATGCTATTCATGATATACAAATGGTTTGCACGCTGTTTGGTATTTCCTCTGCTTCAGAAAAATATCAATGCAGACAGCATAACATAGTCAGTGACCTTCCCTGTGTGGAAGTGATTGTGATGATTTGCTTATCTATACATACTGAGACATAATGGAAGGAGCCATCACAGGCCACAATCAAAATCCAGTTCAACTGCAAGACCATCCTCATCATTTGAACCTAAAGCTGAGCAAGAAAAAGATCCAATGGAAAATTCCTGAAATCAAGTACATAGGTCATGTACTGATAGCAATAGGCCTTTGCTCAGACCTTAAGTTGGAATCTATAGCATAAATACAACAATCAACAGATGTGAAAGCAATGCCATAGTTTGTTGTATTCATGAACTATTTAATAAAGTTATTCCTGAATTTGTCTTCAGAGTGTAAACTTCTATGCAAACGGACTGTTAAAGGTGTACAGTGGGATTGGGCACAGAACAAGAAGCAACTTCCACTAGAATCAATCAACTAATGATGGCAATGCCACTGCCAAGGCATTAAAACTTCAGTGATTAAGTCAGGTTGTGGGCAAGGGATCACATTTTGGAAGATGTGGTAAATCAAAGAGTTATGGCCAGAATTTATTGCCAGTATTAATAAGAAATACGATAAGCAGGCTATGACAGGAAAGAATAGACAATAAAAATCTAAAAATCAACCAACAAATAAACCTAGAATTTACAAAAAAGTACAAGTATAAAATTAAAGACTCTGTATTTGAATGTACATTGAGTTTAAAAACAAAACAGACGAATTCAGAGTCCAAATAAAAATGAATAAGTATAACTGGGTATTCATTACAGTGATGTGGCAGCAGGATGACAGGGATTGGTTCATGAATAATTAAAAATACAGGACATTTAGGAATGACAGAATAGAAGGGAAAATGTGGAGGGGTAGCTCCATTAGTTAATGATGGTGTAAGTACAATAGAATCATGACCGAAGTGCCAGAAACCAAGATGTGGGAAACAGTTTGTGTCGAAATGATAAATGATAAAGGCAAATGTTATTTGTGGAAGTGGTTTAGAAGTTCTTAAAAGTAACCACACAGCAGGATGGGATATAAAGGAAGAAATAATGGGAGCTTGTCAGGAAGGCACTGTCTCCACATCAACTAGAAAAGTAAGAATCAAAAGGAAGCCTAGATGAGGATATAATAGAATGCTTTCAGGATGGTTTCTTAGATCAGTATGTTTCACAGCAGACCCAAGAGCAGGATAAGGAGAACTAGTATTGTGTAGTGAGGTAGGAGTTATGAATGATCTCATAGTGAAGGGGCAGTGAGGTAACAGCACTCATGACATGACTACAGTTTAAAGTCAGTTTGAGGGAGAAAGCAGTGGGCTGAAGACCATTTTAAAAAAGTAAATAAATAAGGTGAATAAGAAAGATATAAAAGCAGAACTGCTAAAGTGAGTTGGCAAATTAGACTAAAAGGATAGATCAATGGGAATGCAGTGGCAAATATTTGAGAGGATATTGCAGAATAAACAGAACATATTCCACAGAATAAGGAAGATTTCAAGAGATAGGCCCACTATATATGTTAAACCAAAAGACAAAGTATTCAATTGTGTAGTTACATATGGCAGATCAGAAAATCAATCATAATTTAAAAGAACAAAGAATGATCAAAACATAATTGAGTGAAAAATTAGAGTACAAAAAGAAAGCTAGCCAGAAATGTACAAACAGATAAGTTTCCATAAATATTTAAAGAAGGAAAAAATTAACCAAGTGAGGAATAAGAGGATGATCAGAGAGAGGGTAGGACCAATCAGAGATAGTGCAGGGAACTTGTGCCTGGAGTCTGAAGAGGTAAGAGAGGCCCTAAATGTGTTTCTTGCTTCAGTATTCACTAGAGAGAGGGACCTTGTTGATAATGAAAAGATCATGGACCAGGTTAATAGGCTTGAAAAGATTGATATTAAGAAAACGGATAAGATGCAAATTCTGGGAAGCATCAAGATAGATAAGTCCCCAGGGCCAGACCAGATATATCCAAGGTTACTACAGGAAATGAGGAATGAGATTGCTGCACCTCTGGTGATAATCTTTGCATCCTCGCTCTCCATGGGAGTAGTAGTGAATGATTGGAGGGAGGCGAATGTTGTTCCTCTGTTCAAGAAAGAGAATAGGGAAATTCCTCAGAATTACAGAGCAGTCTTATGTTTGTGGTAAGCAAGGTACTGGAAAGAATCCTGAGAGATAGGATTTATGATTATTTGGAAAAACAGAGTTTGATTAAATGTAGTCAGCATGGCTTTGTGAGGGGCAGGTCATGCCTCACAAACCTTATTGAGTTCTTTGAGTATGTGATGAGAAAGTTGACAAAAGTTGAGCAGTGGATGTTTTGTATATGGATTTCAGTAAGGCATTTGATATGGTTCCCCGTTGTAGGTTCATTCAGAAAGTTAGGAAGTATGGGATACAGCGGAATTTGGCTGTCTGGAAACACAGTTGGCTGGCCGCAAAAAAACAGTGAGTGATAGTCGAAAGTATTCTGCCTGGAGGTTGGTACCAGTGGTGTCTCACAGTGATCTGTTCTTGGGCCTCTGCTCTTTGTAATGTTTATAAATGACTTGGATGAAGAAGTGGAAAGGTGGGTTAGTAATTTTACCAATGACACAAAGGTTGGTGGTGTTGTAGCTAGTATTGAGGGCTGTTGCAGGCTACAATAAGACATTGCCAGGATGCAGAGCTGGGCTGAGAAGTGGCAGATGGAGTTCAGCCTGGATAAATGCAATGTGATTCATTTTGGAAGGTTGAATTTCAATACTGAATACAAGGTTAAACACAGGATTCTTGGCAGTGTGGAGGAATAGCGGGAACTTGGGGTCCACGCACATAGATTGCTCAAAGTTGCCACCCAAGTTGATAAGGTTGTTAAGAAGGCATATGTTGTTTTGGCTTTCATTTACAGAGGGATTGAATTTAAGAGCCACGAGGTTTTGCTGCAGCTCCATATTTGGAATATTGTGTCCAGGTTTGGTGACCTCATTATGGGAATGATGTAGGTGCTTTAGAGAGGATGCAAAGGAGATTTACCAGGATGCTGCCTGGATTGGAAGGCATGCCTTCTGAAGAGAGGTTGAGTGAGCTAGGGCTTTTCACACATGGGAGAAGAAGGAAGAGAGGTGACTTGATAGAGGTGTACAAGGTAATAAGAGGCATAGATAGAATAGATAGCCAGAGACATTTCCACTGGGCAGAAATGGTTGTCATGAAGAGTCATAATTTTAACATTATTGGCGGAAGGTATAGGGGAGATGTCAGAGGTATGTTCTTTACAAAGAGAGTGGTGGGTGTGTGGAGTGCACTGCCAGCAGTGGTAGTAGAGTCAGAGACATTAAGGACATTTAAGCGACTGCTGGACAAGCACATGGATGGCAGTAAATTGAGGGATGTGTAGGTTAGGTTGACCTCAGATTAAGATAAGCATCATGGGCCAAAGGCCCTGTACAGTGCTGTACTGTTCTATTAGCATTGATCCTACAGAAAGTGAGACTCAAGAATTACTTAAGGAAAATGAGGAATTAGTAGATGAATTGAAATGTTAACTTGTATCTGTTTTCATTATAAAGGACAAAAATAACACCCAGAAATTAGGAAATGGAAGATATGAACAAATGCACGGAAATCACAATCATCAGAGAAGTGGTACTGAATAAATTGGTGGAGTGCAGGCTAAAAAGTGCTCAGGTTCTGATGGACCTCATCTTTGAGTCTTAAAAGAAGGGGCTGGTGAGATATTTAACCTGTTCGTTTTTATTTTCCAAAATTTCTTTGATTCAGTGATGGTCCCATTAGATTCGAAAATGCAGAATCTAACTCCTTTTTTCAGAAATAAAGGTGGACAGGAAGTGCAAAATTATCGGCATGTTAACTGAACATCTATCATAGGGACATGTTAGAATCTATGATTAAATAAATGATAGATTAGATTAGATTCCTTACAGCGTGGAAACAGGGTTGAATGGCCTGTTGCTGCTTCACATGTTTATGTAATATGTACATATGTTCATATGACTGCTCAATATGCAGTACCATTTGTGGATCCTGATTTTGAAACAGTCCCTGTCCATATGCTGCAAAACCTGGCACTGTTATTACTGAATACCATTCTTCATTGAAGTGACCAGCCATATAAATATTATGTCAACAAAAGCAGTTCAAAAGCTTAGAATTCTATGGCAAGTAACTTACCTCACATCTCTCCATTATGCACAAGATACAAATCAGTAGTATAATCAAATACCCTTGACTTGCTCGCCAATTTAGGCCATCCTGAAAGGGGAGGGTGATGAGTTAGAAGTTGTGCTACATATTGGCCGATTATATGGACAAAATGAAGAATAAGGTTGTGCATAAAGAATTCAGGGAGCTAGCAGTATATTAAAAAGCAATACTTCAATTATTGCAATATCTGGATTACACCCAGTGTTACATGCTGGCGAGTTTAGGAAAAGGAAGTTAAGGATAGATGAATGCGTGGCTCAAGAGTTGTTGCAAAAGAGAGGATTTTAGATTCCTGGATCACCGGCACCATTTTTGAGTAAGGTGGACAAACAGGGCAGTCTGCACCTGAAACACATTGGAACCAAATCCTTGCAGGTAAGTTTGTTAGTGCTGTTGGGAGGAGTTTAAACCAGTCTGGAAGAGGGAAGGGGAAACAGAAAATCAATGAAATAGAGTCACATTACGCTACAGCAAAGGAAGCAAGTCACAGTGAATTTAGCCATATTGAGTGCCAAGAAAGTAAGGCAAGGCTGGACTGTCTTTACATTAATGCTAGGAAGTTATTAGCATGGATTGACAGATGGAAGTATGATATTGTTGCCATCACAGAGACATGGTTGTGGAAAGGGCTGTGCTGGCCACCCCACATTCTGGGGTATAGGATCTTTAGGCAGACAGAGATGGTGGTGGTGTAACACCATTAATTAAGGTGTCAATTACTGCAATAAGGAGAGATGATATCTTGGAAGGGTCTTCAAATGAGGCTTTGTGGGTAGAACTCAGGAACGTTAAGGAGCCAGCTACTTTACTGGGAATGTATTATCGACTGAGAAAGAGGAGCAAATACATAGACATGTTCTTGTAAGTGTAATAATTGGGTAATTATACTGGGGGATTTCAACTTACCCAACATAAATTGGGATAGTTAAATGGTTGTTGATTTAGAGGTGGTGGATTTCTTGAAGTGTATCCAGGGGAGTTTTTTTGTATCAATACAAAGAAGGCTCAACAAGGGACAACATAGTGCTGTATGTGGTTCTGTGGAAAGAAGCCAGACAGGTGTTCGATGTGGCAGTGGGGGAGCTGGAGTGATTATAATGAGGTCAGTCAGGTAGACTTCATAGAATAAGAGTTCCCTAATTAGGGCACTTACCCTGGTATAATCAAGGAGTCTTGGCTGACACATATAAAAGGGAGTGCCAGGGGTTATGCTCACTCTAGGAGCTGTCTCTGAGCCAGCTGGCTCAGCGCCATGTACTATGCAAGTGTAAATAAAGGGTGATTTGGGGGGAAGGTTCAGCAACTTTGCAGATGACACAAAGTTTAGTAGAGTGGTTAATAGTGAAGAAGGTGGCTGTAGGTTACAGGAATATATAGATGGGGTGGTCAAACAGGCAGACCAGTCCAGATGGGATTTAACCCTGATAAGTGTGAGGTGATGTACTTTGGAAGAAGAAACAAGTTGAGGCAATATTTAATAAATGGCAGCACACTGGAAACTTAGAGGAACAGAGGGATCTTGGGATAATTATTCACAGATCCCTGAAGTCAGCAGAGCATGTGAATAGAATAGTTAAGAAGGCATACGGGACACTTGTCCTCATCAGTCATGGCATAGATTGTAAGTGTAAGGAGATAATTTTGGAGTTGCGCAGCAAGTTTGTCAGGCCACAACTGGAGTGCTGAATGCACTTCTGCTCACCCCATGACAGGAAGGATGTGATAACACTGGAAAGGTTACAAAGGAGGTTCATCAGGATGTTGCCCGAGATGGAGAAACTTAGCTGTAAGGAGAGACTAGATAGGCTTGGATTGTTTTCTTTAGTGTAGGGAAGACTGAGAGGGGACATGATTGAGCTGTATAGGAATATGAGGGGAAAGGACAGTATGAATAGAGAGCAGCTGTTCCCCTTGGTTGAGGAGTCAATCATGAGAGGGCATAGGTTTAGAGAAAGGGGTAGGAGATTCAGAGGGGAGTTGTAGAAAAATACTTTGTCACTCAGCAGGTGGTGGGAATTTGGAATGCACTGCCTGAGAAGGTAGTGGAGGCTGGAAACCTTGCAACCTTTAAAAAATATTTGAATGAACACTTTAAATATCATAGCATTCAAGGATACGGAACAAGTACAGGAAATTGGGATTAGTGCACCTTTTGTGGTAGTTATATCGTTGCATACTCAATCGGCCAAAGAGTCTTTTCTGCTTTCAAATGAATCTATGAATCATTGAACTCCAGCAGCACTCACAAGGCTCAACACTGTCCAGCACAAAGCAACCTACTAGACTGGCAACTCAGCCAGATCCACCCCTTCAGCATTCAGTCCCTTCACCACAATGGTAACTGGATGTATACATCTGCGCAATGCACTGCTGTAATTCACTAAAGTTCTCTCGACAGTATCTTCCAAACATGTGACATCTGCACTTGGAAGGACTGTGATAATGCTGCGGCTTTAAGAGGCTATTTTGTCCTGAGTTTTTTTTTAAGAGAAGAGGCGCTGAACAGTTTAGCAAACCCACTTGAGTAAACAGCTTGGGAGGCCTTAGATTTTTGTTTAACAGCCAGGATGGACGTGGGCAGCTTTTACACATTAGAATTTCTGGGTTTTGGTTTCTCAGTAACCTCAGCAGCTGTTGGGGTCACAACAGAGTTGGGAACTTCAGTAAACGTTTCCTGGTTTTTACTCTCTCTGAATTTTCTCTTGATGTGTTTTTTCTTATGAATTGGAGAATTCCTTATGCATGTGAGAATCTATCTGAATTTGTCTTTTTTGCCGTGGGGTGTCTTTCTGAGATGTTTCTATATTGTAACAGTTAATTAGTAATAGCTGCTGTATCCATTATTCTTCAAGTTTCCAGTTGAGTTCTTATTCTAAATTCCTCTTTCTTTTGTTTTCATTTTAATGATAGTGTGAAATGAATTGTGTTTTTGCTTAACGTCAAATGGTTTAACCAGTCACATTGCATCTGGAACACAGCACTTTACATTTGCCTTTAAATAAGAAAAAGTTAGAGTCTAAGCTACCTTCTTAAAATATTTTGAGGGGATCTGGTCTAGTCCATAACACATGATGACAGCAAATACATGGGGCGTCCATCAGCTGTAAATTCCCCTCCAAGCCACTGTACATCTTGGCTTAGAACTACAGTCACTCTTCCTTCATTCTCTTTGGATCAAAATCTTGGAATTCCTTTTAGAACAGCCTTTGGGACTCACAGTCTCAGCTTAAAAGAACAGTATCTATCCATCTAAAGATATTATTTCTTACTATAATAACATTCATTTTTTACTTCCCCAAACTGAATGGCTCTCGGCACCACCATTGCATCATCAGTTCACTCATCTATCATACATCCTCTGCTCTTGACCTCAGCTTTGAATCACCATGGAGTAATTCAGTAACACCTAGGAACCAAGTATTCACCTCGTGAGCAAATTAGACAGGAGCACAGCATTCCCTAGTTTCCCAAATAGTTAAACTACTTCCTATACTATTCAGCTGAATAAAACTGTTACCATGTATGTCACTGAAAATGCAAACTGAACAGTATGGCAAAGGCAATAAGATATCTGGGAACTTGGGGAATGACAGGACTAATAATGTTTCTCCTTAACGAATGAGACTGAACAATTAAGAAATTGATCTTTTCTCTGACTCAGGGTGAGGTAACTCAAGCTGGGATAGTGCAATGTTAAATTAAAATGGAAGTATATTGACTTGAGAAACAAATGAAAAATAAGGAACAAAAATACATTTAAAATGTGACATGTTCTAACTCTTCAGCAACAGTTTACAGTCTGATTAAATAATAATGCACACCTTGAAGATATTTCCTAATCAAACTGTTCAGAGATGTTATAACACACTTCTGGAGTAGGTGGGATTTGAACCTGGACCTCCTTTAATTGTTTGCTCTTTTTTCCTTTATATCCACAAGTGCTCTTACACACAACTGAAAGGTTATTTTTTTCTCCATCACCAAATAACTTGTGGTATTTCATTCCATCTATTTCACCTTTTTGGCGAAAGGAAATTGACTGGTTGTTGTTCACAACAATCAAATCATTGAGAGTGTTCTGATACTACTAACCGCCAGATTAAATATTCTCTGGTGAGATTAAAAGGCAATTAATGTGCATTGCAGTAATTTCAGGAAATCAATGGACAGTTAAGGACAAGATGCAGTATTTTTTGTGAAACTAACAATATAGCAACACAAATCATCTAGCAACATGTAGCAATTCACAATTCACAAGGAATCTTTTGACACAAAATGTTGACTGTTCACAGGCCAATCATATTTATGTGTATTTTGACACAATGGATTATGGGAAATATTTGATTAGTTAGAACCTCAATGATCCATCCATGATCTTTTGACATAATGTTGTATTAATCAAGTTGTGTTACACTGTAGAGTCCAGAGAAATTCCCTTTTCTTGTTGACTGTTTTGCATTTGACAATCAAACAGTTGTAAAAGCAAATAATTATGTGGTACAGATAGGTTTATTGTGGGGATAAAATCTATTTCAGAATGGGATTGATAGTTGGAAGAGGCAGTGCCGAATAAGCTGGCCAATTACTCTGTGAAAATTGTTGGCCCTCTCCGAATATATGGAAAAGTTGGTGTATTGCAGTGAACAGTGGATGAATATCTTTCTCAATTCCTTATCGCAATTAGGGAGTATTCATTCAGAACTTCATGCTAGGAGTAGAAATAATTGATGGGAGGGAACATTCTATCTGAACTGTGATGATTTGTTGAACCTAACTTTGTTCCCCACTTGCTATTTTGTTAAATGCTTTACAAGGAATTTTCCAGCATTAAATTGGGCTGGATTTTCTGAGAGGTGCTAAACTCATGCAGATTTCCAGTCAATTCCATTGTTATGAAATGAAAGATCCTCAGTTGAGATTCAAATCCAGACTCCTTCATAAATGCGGAGTCGTACTTCCTTTCTCCCAGGTCTTTTTAGTGTAGAACAGTCAGGGGAAAGCAAACTATGCTCTTTTTTGCAGCAGTCAGCTGCTGTATCCTGAAACTTAAGGTTTAGCATTACATTTTGATAGCTGCTGTTAAAGGGTAGTGTGAGGTTTGGGGACCAGGAGGGTAGAGTACCAAATTGGAAGAGTGGAGGTTTTCCAGCTGAGTACAGTGCCAAATGGGTAAGGATCTAAGTGGGGAGGAGGTAGGATGCTTAGGGTTGGTTATCAGGTAGGTCAGTGTAGGATAACATGTGGATAAGGTGCTGGGGCAAGCTTGTAAGGAGCTATGTAAATGATGGCGTGTTTAGAGTAGGTTAGAGCTGTCAGAGGTGTGCATTGGGTTCAAGCAGGGTAAAATTGGATCTGAAGAGGGGCATAGATGTCTGAACTGAAACAGGTAAAGGTTGAAACAATTATGGGTGTAGGGATTTCATCAGGATACAAAGTGTCATCTCCGGGGCGACAGTGGCAATGGAGGTGGGATTGGGTCCAATGGCAGAGAAGGTGGGTACCACAGGGTAGGTGCCATAAAATATCAGGTATGGAGGGGGTATCATGTTAGGATATGAAAATGTGTAAGTAGTCTGGGAGAGATATGGCTGGAGTACATGAAGTAAGTTAGTTGTTCAGGTGAATAGTTACTCGGGGTTTGACTGGGTATTTAATAGTCTATTAAATAGTCTAATTTTTCTGAGCAGAAATATTTATTTTTTTAAAAATAAAACATTCATTTCAGCATCCTAAACTCAAAGATCTCCCTGGCTTTCATTGACCAGAATCAAAATGCAACGTACACTTTCTACAGTGAAAATTGTTTGTGAAAAGATAATTCAAGATTTTCCAAAAGCAGTTACATTTTTTGTTGTCTGACCACAACATCATCAAAGTTGTACTTCATTTATAACACAGATTTTAAGAGAACAAAAACACCACAGGCATATGAACTTGGCTATCTTCAGTGGTCTGACAACTGTATTAAAAGGTTATCGAGTGCTCTGAATATGGTCAGCACTGTTAAGCATTGAACATATGGTGCTTTGTGATGCAATGCTCCTTTTGACTAATGCTGTCAAATTCATGTTATATGCTTCACCAGTCTACGATCAATATCTCTATTCTTAGCTCTAAGTGCTTACAGGGGAAATGCCAGGCCACACATCAAAATGGGATTAGCATACTGATTCATTTTAAATGAATTTTAAATAAAGTTTAACTCACAAAGGCCAACAGACAATAAAAGAGAAATAATGCAGTAATACTACTGGAGAGACAATGGCATAGTGGCAATGTCACTGGACTAGTAATTTAGAACATGCAGTATTCTCATGTTATAGATTCAAATCTCACAATGGCAAGTAGTGATATTTGCGCTCAAAAAGAATCTGGAAGTGAACGAACCAAATGGCAACACTGTCAATTGTCCCTAAAAACTTATGTGGATTATTAATGATCTGTAGGGGAGGCGAGGGCCTAGTGATATTATCATTCGACTATTAATCTCAACATCCAGGTAATGTTCTGGGGACCTGGGTTCAAATCCTGCCATGGAAGATGGTGGAATTGAAATTTGATGTCAATAAAACAAAAAACAATCAGGAATTACAAGTCTAATGATGACCATGACGCCATTACCAATAGTCAGGAAAAAGCCATCTGATTTGTTCATGTTTGGTAGGAAAGGAAACTGCCATCCTTACCTGGTCTGGCCTACATGTGACTCTTAAGAAAAATCTTCAAAAGAAATCTTACATCAGAGGGCAAAAATGATTTAAAGATCATGTGATAAATGAAGTAACAAGTGGATGCTAAAAATGAGAGGAATAATTTGAGAATTTAGGATAACAATGATACAGAAAGAGGAAGCATTCATGCAGTAACTGGTTTAATCTATTAAAGGCTCAAAATAAATCAAAGCTGAACTCACAACCAAGGGGAAATCCTCATAAATTGAAAATTGGTAAGTCAGAAACAGATAAGAATGCATCAAAATGCACAGCCAAATGAAGCATACATGATTAGTTTTAAGTAATTTTCTGTGCAACAATTAGGTAAATGATACAGTATTTTCTAAATAAAATGTTTATTTATGAAATGTTTATTTACAAGGATACAAGTATTAAACTGACACTGAAGCTGTCATTCAAAAAAAAAGACAGACTTGTTTAATGAACTCTGCCTTACCCTGGAGACGAGTAACTGAAACACGTTGTTGAAATAGACAGCCCCTCCATAACTAAGTCATGCAGAGTACAAGATATTCCTACACGTGATAACAAATTGCATTTAGTGTAGTAATTGCCTGAAGGTTTTGGATGCATTGCAAATTATGGAAGCTTAAGGTGATTCTAGAGGCAACGAACACATAAACAAAGACTTTAGCAATAGCTAGGTTTGGGTAAAAATTTTGTGTCAAAGTTGACATATTGACTGGTGACAGGAGGTAGAAGTATATGTTCTTGGTGATGAAGGAGATATTGGATATGAAGCTCACAACAGGATCAACTAAGGCACTAAGAAAGCAAACAGTCTGCTGCAATCACAGACAGTGACCAGACAGAAGGATGGAAGCAATTGTTAAGGAACAGAATTTATGATGAAGACCAAATACAATGTCTTCAGACTTTACCACTGGAACTCAGGCAAGCACACTGAAAAATCAAAGGGAGATGAACAGTCAAGAAGGAATGCTGAGGAATAATCAATGTACATGTAGAAGCTGTTGCTGTGTTTCAAATGATATTGCTAAAGGACAGTTTGTAAATCAGAAGTAGAAAGAGGCCAAGAATAACTCCTTGGGGTTCCAAAGATACTGGCACAGAAATTGGAAAAGGTAAGCATGGAACCATCTCAACTGAATAACATAAGAGAGATGTTTAAGCAGGATGGTGTGATCAACTGAGTCAAAAGTTGAAGGTAGATTGAAAAAAGTAAATGCAGATACCATAGTCACTGTTACAGAGGATGTTGTTTATGGTTTTGATGTATTTTAATGATGTAACAGAGTCTCAAACCTGATTTAAATAATCTAACATGTCTGTATGTTTTCAAATAACTTCAATCTGCATGCATTTATTTAGTTAAACATATTTAATTAATGTTGAACTGCTTGAGGAAGTGATGTTTGCAGGTACATTTACAACATTTAAAGGATGTTTGGTTAGGTACATGAATAGAAAAGGCTTAGACGGATATGGGCGCTTCACAGGCAAGTGAGACTAGTTTAGTTTGGGAAACTTGGTTGACATGGATGAGTTGGACCAAAGGGTTTGTTTCCATGATATATGATTCAATGACTCAACAACAGGTTAAATTTTGTAATGGCTTGGCTAATTGCAAATTAACTAGCTGAACTACCTAGCAAGATAAACCAGATTTTGTAGATTTGTTGTAAGATTTGATTTAGAAAAGGTTATAATGAAATTATGAACAGTTATAAATCATACATCTATTTAGTGGCTTCTTGTACGTTATTTATAATAATAATTTGTCTTCTGAACTCACCTGTCTTGTTTCTTGTGTCCTTTAAAACAGAATGTACATCATTCAGATATATATCATAGTTTTGACATTAAGTAGCAGAGACTAAGTAAACACAGAGTATTACTTCAATATGTAATAAACTCAAACATACATGGGCAGCTGTGAGTAAGCATTAATTTAAAGCACATTTTAGAACCAATTCATAACTCAGAGGATATTTAAGAACAAAACAAGTTGTGACAGGTAAGGGAACTTGATGACAAAGATACTAAGGAAGTTTAAAATATTGTTAGTTGTTAGTCCTAGTGAGTTTGATCGCTGGAGAATTAAGTTTGATATACCAAAGGCTTTTTATTCCTGATTTTTTAAAAATTTGGTTTCTTTCCTGGTTGATCTTGCTTCTTCTTTCCTGTTATATTTTAGACACCACTACTGCCTGCACGTGGTATTCTAGTTTAAGTATTTTGTTGTAAATAATCCTCTGTTGAGTCTTTATTGAGTCTGATTACCAGTGGTAGAGGACAGACCACTGATGAGTCTAAATAGAAGAGACACTTGTCTGAGGTCACAAGGTAGTTTATTAAATGATAACAATGGTAAGGTTAACATAAACTTGGGAAGCAATTTCCTAAAGATTCCTGGGATCTGCCCAGAATATGTGGAACATGACTGGTTACCCCCCAAAAACAGGTTGTGTGGAGCCAATGTAACATGAACACTAACTCCTTCAGAACCAATACGCTGTACAATTTTTCCAATCACAGCAGTGCAATAATCAACTAGAGGGGAAGTGTCAATGACAAATCATTGCTGCAAATAGTGAACAGCTCAGCTGTCTGAAAACAGGTTGCAGAGAAAAATCAAACCAAATTGTGCATAGAAAAAAGAATTGAGAATGAGATCATGGAGTAACAAGTCATTAATTGCTCTATCAAATTATTCTGACAGGTCTGGCAAATCTAATAACTAGCAGCTGTTGTGCATTGTTGTCAAGAAACAACAACTGATGACTATACATGTGGAATGCTTTTTGCAGCTCACTGACAAATTAGATCCATTCATCTGAGAGTAGAAATACATCATAATTAATTACATTAGAGAACCCTAGTATTTTATAATTTCCATACCAATATTAAAGAATTGTTGACATTGTTCTGCAAGAATTTTGGATGTACTATTAATTCATTTAATTAACAAGTTAATTTGCAACTGAAACATAGGGTGGAACCTTTCTAGGCTATAAGTGACGTGGGTTACACTGAGATGATTGGCAGAAACCAGAAAGATGGTTATCTGGATGCATGAAATCATCTTCCTGTGATGTCCACATTACTCAAGTGACATGCCTGAATTCTCGCCAGGGAATAGTGACTTCCTGATTGATACTTCTTATTGCTTGTTAAATGTTTTTTTTAAACAATCCACCCTTCCACAAGTTGTGCTTTTACCAAATTCACCATACTAACTAGCTGGCAGGAGTACTCGACATGCAAACCAATGTGAGTTCTTGACAGATTCAACTCTCCACTTGATCCAAAAGACCTCTATGTTGGACACTGTGCACCAACATTTTGGATATGTTCCATGGATATCGACAATAAGCAATCCATGTCCCCAGACATTGGTATTCAATGTGCCAGCATCTATGAACCCTCATGGCACATCTCTAATCCACTTACAGGATGTTTCTGTACTTCAACGCTTCAGCACAGGCTGCATCAGCAACTATCATTGTAATGCTGCAGCAGGAACACTTTGCGTTCAGTGACATGCACCCAGCCTATGGACAGGAGCAGGTTGCACATCTGAGCTTTTCACTTTCTGTCATAGTGATCATTCACTCTAAGTCTATTTGGATGTTTACAGCATCCCTGCCTTGCCTTTTAACACTTTTCCCCTCAGCCAGAGATACCTGTCTCATATTATGACTGTCTTGCCATGCCATTTAGCAGAATTAAAGCCAGGAAGCTTGCCACTATTGTCAACAGGCTTCAGGTCAGTCAAGGGGGATAATCATTGCTCAGGGGATCCAAGCACAGTCTCTGATACCAGTAAAGACCCTACCATGGCAATCTGAGTCAGGATCCTCCACTTGCAAGGAGCCAAATAACAGACAGTATGTAGTTTGTCTCGACTCTCTCTGCCTATTGGGCACTGTTTTGTTCTTGCACTGTGAGAGAAGCAGTTATGAGGGAAGATGAAAATGTGTGGCACAACTATTACTGTTGGAGCAGTGACTCGCTCTGAATATAAGATACAGACATTCTAAGTGTTTTCACTGATTTTGTTGAGTCTTGATACATCATGTATTGTTTATTTTTAATTTAATAAAGCAGTCTTTCACAAAAAAACCACAAGCATACAAGGCTGTGAATTTGATTTTAACAATAAAACGGATGCTTATAATTTAAAATACTATAAAATAATATAAAATAAAACTTAAAAAATTTTAAAAATATATATATACAAGAAATAAATAAACACAACAGTTTGCAAGATTTGATGAAATAGAGCAAAACAAAATATCATATACTCCCCAATATCATTATTTTACAATTAGTCAAAAACCAGAGTAATTTCCCTTGCCTTCATCGCATCTGTAGGTTTGACTTGATGGCTTCTTCTCAGTTCCAGTCCTTTGAGCTATTGGGCCTCTTCCCTGTAATATTCACACAGCTGATATCTTCAACTTTCCCAGTCTTTTGAAAGTCTGCAGCATCCTAACTAAACACTCCTGGTCTGGAAGTTTGACGAACTGAACACATTCTTTTAGCTAGCTAATTCCCAAACTGATCTGGTCAATATTTTTTTTAACAAGAAACTGGATTTGTATCAGATGTCAGTTAGGTCTCCTTCGTTCACAATGTTTGTTTCTTTTCTAAGCTATAGTTTTGTAAAACTAAAAGTAAGTTAATGTCTTTCAATGTTTTTTGCTTTCCTGACTTAAACCCCCACAATATGGTTAAATTTCCAATACTCAAGGTGACTCTGCAGTCATCTGCATGCTGACACTTATTGATTTAAAATCAGGAAATCAGAACGATTGACCGAGTTAATATTAAAACCCTTCATAAAAACAGACCATCCATATGCCACCAGTTTAAAATTCAAACTATAAAAAAGCTGGTGTTTATATATACACACCAACACATCACAATGTTTGTCACAGTACTACTAAAAATATCGTCCCAACAATGACAAAAAGTGAAGCTGAATTTCCTGGAAGCAGTTTTATTCACTTAATGCCAAGTAGAATATATGAATATTTTCAAGAGGTAGACTTTTGGCAGAGCTCACAATTATGGCATGATTTTTGTGAATTCAAAGAACTGACAGTCTCAAATGGAGTATATTTTAAAACTTGATAAACCATGGTCAAAACTGCAGTCAGTTTTAAAAACTCCCTAACTTGTCATGTACTTGTCATGTACTTGTCAGTTTTGTTTAAGTTGTTAAATTATTAGCAGAAGCCAAGACTGTGACTTCTCTGAAGTGATTGGGCTAAATGTGATCCAAATAAACAGATAGACATCCATAATATCTAGACAGTATTCCAACTTCAGCAAAATAAATGAGTACTAGAATTGTGAACTTTTGAACCCAATTCTTACCTTGTTGTGGTAGATGTGTGCTCTGAGTTTAGAAGATGAATCAAAGTCCAAATTCCACATGGTCTTTATATATTTGGAATGATGTATTAATCTGTAATTTTTTCTGAGAAATGCCAAGTGACATACTCTGAATATAAAACATTAAAATTTTAAGTGTTTTCACTGATGTTGTTGAGGTCTGCTAAATGATTACCACCTACAAAGGATGTTGCCAGGGTTGGAGGATTTGAGCTAAAGGGAGAGGTTGAATAGACTGTGTTATTTTCCCTGGAGCGTTGGAGGCTGAGGTGTGACCTCAAAGAGTTTCATAAAATCAAGGATTTTTTCCCCTAGGCAAAGGTGAGGACTGTAGATGCTGGAAACCAGAGTTTAGATTAGAGTGGTGCTGGAAAAGCACAGCAGGTCAGGCAGCATCTGAGGAGCAGGAAAATCGACGTTTCGGACAAAAACCTTTTTTTTTACAGTTTTTGATGTTTAAGATGGTGTTGAAATACTGTTTGTTGAGAGTATGAATTCTTCTTAGAATATAGTACAGAAGGGGTCCTTTTCCCTGGGGCGAGGGAAAAGATTTCAGTTGAGGGGGAAAGATAAAAGAGATCTAAAGGGCAACTGTTTCACTCAGAGGGTGGTATGTGTATGGAATGAGCTGCCAGAGGAACTGGTGGCAGCTGGTACAATTGCAACATTTAAAAGGCATCTGGATGGGTATATGAATAGGAAGTGTTTAGAGGGATATGGGTTGGGTGCTGGCAAGTGTTCACGTTATATATTAATGATCTGGATGAAGGGACTGGGGGCATTCTAGCAAAGTTTGCGGATGATACAAAGTTAGGTGGACAGGCAGGTAGTACTGAGGAAGTGGGGAGGCTGCAGAAGGATCTAGAAAGTTTGGGAAAGTGGTCCAGGAAATGGCTGATGGAATTCAATGTGAACAAATGCGAGGTCTTGCACTTTGGCAAAAAGAATAAAAGCACAGACTACTTTCTAAACGGTGAGAAAATTCGTAAAGCCAAAGTACAAAGGGATCTGGGAGTGCTAGTCGAGGATTCTCTAAAGGTAAACATGCAGGTTGAGTCCGTGATTAAGAAAGCGAATGCAATGTTGTCATTTATCTCAAGAGGGTTGGAATATAAAAGCACCGTTGTGCTACTGAGATTTTATAAAGCTCTGGTTGGCCCCATTTGGAGTACTATGTCCAGTTTTGGTCCTCAAACCTCAGGAAGGACATACTAGCACTGGAGCGTGTCCAGCGGAGATTCACACAGATGATCCCTGGAATGGTAGGTCTAACATACGAGGAACGGCAGAGGATCCTGGGATTGTATTCATTGGAGTTTAGAAGATTAAGGGAAGATCTAATAGAAACTTACAAGATAATACGTGGCTTGGAAAGGGTGGACACTAGGAAATTGTTTCCGTTAGGCGCGGAGACTAGGACCTGTGGACACAGCCTTAGATTTAGAGGGGGTAAATTCAGAACAGAAATGTGGAGACATTTCTTCAGCCAGAGAGTGGTAGGCCTGTGGAATTCATTGCCGCAGAGTGCAGTGGAGGCCGGGACGCTAAATGTCTTCAAGGCCGAGATTGATAAATTCTTGATGTCACAAGGAATTAAGGGCTACGGGGAGAATGCGGGTAAGTGGAGTTGAAATGCCCATCAGCCATGATTGAATGGCGGAGTGGACTCGATGGGCCGAATGGCCTTACCTCCACTCCTATGTCTGATGGTCTTATGGTCTTAAGTGGGACTAGATTAGGTTGGGATGTCTGATCGGCATGGACGAGTTGGTCCGAAAGGTCTGTTTCCGTGCTGTACATCTCTGTGACTCTATGACTTTAGCAAAACTGGATGATTGCAAAAAAATTCTCGTGTGTCCATTTGTGGGTCTGTTTGTGATTGTATTATTGGTTTTCTTAACACTACTGTGTTGCTTGGTTTTCTGTCAGCAGAAGAGCCAAACTTAGTATTTGACCTTAAAAAGATCTGTTGCAGTTAGTGCACTGATATAATTGTTAACTACACAAGGAAGGACTAAGATGTTTTAACTAATGTATCTCACCAGTGTAATGCTCTCTTACTATGGCATGATTTGGAGATGCCGGTGTTGGACTGAGATGTATAAAGTTAAAAATCACACAACACCAGGTTATAGTCCAACAGGTTTATTTGGAAGCACTAGCTTTCGGAGCGATGCTCCTTCATCAGGTGGTTGTGCAGGATACAATTGTAAGGCACAGAATTTATAGCAAAAGTTTTCAGTGTGATGTAACTGAGATTATACACTGAAAAATACCTTGATTGTCTGTTAAGTCTCTCATCTGTTAGAGTGACCATGATAGTTTCACTTCTTTCATATGTAAATCACAAAACCTTTTTTACAAGTTACATTTTCAGGTTAACTGTAACAATTGGTGTTAGCTAGATAAGATGTTGAAGGTGTTAGCCCCCTGTGTTCTGTTGTCTGTGCCATAATGTTTAGATCGATCCTAATCTAAAAAATGAGTTTAGAGAGTCTTACATGGATTCATGCAGTTTTTGAGCAAAGAACAATGTAACTCTGCAAAGTACAAATTCACCCCATAAACGTATATGTGTGTGTGTGTTTTTTGGTGGGGGGTTGTGAGTGTCATTGAGAGAGAGTGTATATGTGTGCGTGAGTGTAAAGGGGTCTAAGTCTGTGAGAGGATGCATGTGTGAGTGTGGGAGTGTGTGTCTGTAGAGTATGTATGTGCGTGGTCTGTGTGTCTGGAGTGGGGGGTTGAGAGTGTCTGTGAGAGAGTGTGTACATGTGTGTGAGTGTAAAGGGGTCTAAGTCTGTGATAGGGTGCATGTGTGAGTGTGGGGGTCTGTGTGTCTAGAGGAGTGTGTGTGGGTGTCAGTGTGCATGTCTGTGTATAGGTTTGTGTCTGTGTATAGGTTTGTGTGTGTGCGTGTGCGTGTGTGTGTGTGTGTATAGTGCAATGATGGTCACCTGCAGTGTGACATGAACCCAAGGTCCCAGTTGAAGCCATCCCCATCGGTACTGAACTTAGCTATCAGCCTCTGCTCGGCCACTTTTCGCTGCTGCCTGTCCCGGAGTCCGTTTTGGAGGATGGTCACCCAAAAATCGAGGTAGAAGGTCCTGGACCGCTGAAGTGTTCTCCAACTGGGAGGGAACACTCCTGTCTATTGATTATTGTGTGGTGCCCATTCATCCAGTGCCGTAGCCTTTGCTCGGTTTCCCCAATGTACCATGCCTCAGGGCATCCTTACCTGCAGCATATGAGATAGACAACATTGGCTGAGTCACATGAGTACCTGCCACGTACATGGTGGGAGGTGTCCCCACGTGTAATGGTGGTATCCATGTCCACACTCTGACACATCTTGCAGTGCCTACCGTGACAGGGTTGTATGGTGTTGTCCTGAAAGCTGGGCTGTTTGCTACGAACAACAATCTGTTTGAGGTTTGGCGGTTGTTTAAAGGCGTGCACTGGAGGTGTGGGGAAGGTCTTGGCGAGGTGCTAATCCTCATTGATAATGTGTTGCAGGTCACGAAGAACATGACATAGCTTTTTGGCACCTGGGAAGTACTGGACAATGAAGGGTACCCTGTCAGTTGCAACTAGTGTTTGTCTCCTGAGGAGGTTATTACAGTTCTTTGCTGTGGCATGTTGGAACTGGCGGTCGATGAGTTGAGCATCATACCCAGTTCTTATGAGGGCATCCCTGAATACTTCCAGGTGCCCGTCATTCTAACAGATGAGAGACTTAACAAACAATCAAGGCATTTTTCAATGTATAATTTCAGTTACATCACACTGTAAACTTGTGCTATAAATTCTATGTTTTACAATTGTGTACTCCACAACCACCTGATGAAGGAGCAGTGCTCCGAAAGCTAGTGCTTCCAACTAAACCTGTTGGACTATAACCTGGTGTTATGTGATTTTTAACTTACTATGGCATACCTCACTATTGTGATCATACACTACAACAATACTTAGATTGAAATGGACATCATCACTATATTGATCATTATTAATCACAATGTAATCAATTGTATAGAAATGCATATCTCTTCATTTGATACTTCTTCTCTTATGTATTATTTACAAGTATGTTCTGAAATATTATTTGCCAGTATAATGTTTTGTTTTGAGCAGAGAACATAGAACATAGAACATAGAACAACACAGCACAGAACAGGCCCTTCGGCCCACGATGTTGTGCCGAACTTCTATCCTAGATTAAGCACCCATCCATGTACCTATCCAAATGCCGCTTAAAGGTCGCCAATGAATCTGACTCTACCACTCCCTCGGGCAGCGCATTCCATGCCCCCACCACTCTTTGGGTAAAGAACCCACCCCTGACATCTCCCCTATACCTTCCACCCTTCACCTTAAATTTATGTCCCCTTGTAACACTCTGTTGTACCCGGGGAAAAAGTTTCTGACTGTCTACTCTATCTATTCCTCTGATCATCTTATAAACCTCGATCAAGTCACCCCTCATCCTTCGCCGTTCCAACGAGAAAAGGCCGAGAACTCTCAACCTATCCTCGTACGACCTACTCTCCATTCCAGGCAACATCCTGGTAAATCTTCTCTGCACCCTCTCCAAAGCTTCCACATCTTTCCTAAAGTGAGGCGACCAGAACTGCACACAGTACTCCAAATGTGGCCTAACCAAAGTCCTGTACAGCTGCAACATCACCTCACGACTCTTGAATTCAATCCCTCTGCTAATGAACGATAATACTCCATAGGCCTTCTTACAAACTCTATCCACCTGAGTGGCAACCTTCAAAGATCTATGTACATAGACCCCAAGATCCCTCTGTTCCTCCACCTGACCAAGAACCCTACCATTAACCCTGTATTCCGCATTCTTATTTGTTCTTCCAAAATGGACAACCTCACACTTGGCAGGGTTGAACTCCATCTGCCACTCCTCAGCCCAGCTCTGCATCCTATCTAAGTCCCTCTGCAGCCGACAACAGCCCTCCTCACTGTCCACAACTCCACCTATCTTTGTATCATCTGCAAATTTACTGACCCACCCTTCGACTCCCTCCTCTAAGTCATTAATAAAAATTACAAACAGCAGAGGACCCAGAACTGATCCCTGCGGAACTCCACTTGTAACTGGACTCCATGCTGAATATTTACCATCTACCACCACTCTCTGACTTCGACCGGTTAGCCAGTTTTCTATCCAATTGGCCAAATTTCCCTCTATCCCATGCCTCCTGACTTTCCGCATAAGCCTACCATGGGGAACCTTATCAAATGCCTTACTAAAATCCATGTACACTACATCCACTGCTCTACCCTCATCCACATGCTTGGTCACCTCCTCGAAGAATTCAATAAGACTTGTAAGGCAAGACCTACCCTTCACAAATCCGTGCTGGCTGTCCCTAATCAAGCAGTGTCTTTCCAGATACTCGTAAATCCTATCCCTCAGTACCCTTTCCATTACTTTGCCTGCCACAGAAGTAAGACTAACTGGCCTGTAATTCCCGGGGTTATCCCTATTCCCTTTTTTGAACAGGGGCACAACATTTGCTACTCTCCAGTCCCCTGGTACCACCCCAGTTGCCAGTGAAGACGAGAAGATCATTGCCAACGGTACTGCAATTTCCTCTCTTGCTTCCCACATAATCCTAGGATATATCCCGTCAGGCCCGGGGGACTTGTCTATCCTCAAGTTGTTCAAAATGTCCAACACATCTTCCTTCCTAACAGGTATCTCTTCTAGCTTATCAGTCCGTTTCACACTCTCCTCTTCAACAATACGGTCCCTCTCGTTCGTAAATACTGAAGAGAAGTACTTGTTCAAGACCTCTCCTATCTCTTCCAACTCAATACACAGTCTCCCACCACTGTCCTTGATCGGACCTACCCTCGTTCTCGTCATTCTCAGGTTTCTCACATATGCATAGAATGCCTTGGGGTTATCCTTGATCCTATCCGCCAGGGATTTTTCATGCCCTCTCTTAGCTCTCCTAATCCCTTTCTTCAGGTCCCTTCTGGCTATCCTGTATCCCTCCACTGCTCTGTCTAAACCTTGTTTCCTCAACCTTATGTAAGCCTCCTTCTTCCTCTTTACTAGACATTCAACCTCCCTCGTCAACCAAGGCTCCCTCACACGACCATTTCTTCCCTGCCTGATCGGTACATACATATCAAGGACACGTCGTATCTGCTCCTTGAAAAAGTCCCACATTTCCACCACATCCTTCCCTAACAGCCTATGCTCCCAACGTATGCTCCTCAAATCCTGTCTTACAGCATCGTAATTTCCCTTCCCCCAATTGTAAAATCTACCTTGTTGTGCGCACCTATCTCTCTCCATAACCAAGGTGAAAGTCACAGAATTGTGGTCGCCATCACCAAAATGTTCACCCACCAACAAGCCCACCACTTGTCCCGGTTCGTTACCGAGTACCAAATCCAATATGGCCTCCCCTCTGGTTGGACAATCTACATACTGCGTTAGAAAAGCTTCCTGGACACACTGCACAAACACCGCCCCATCCAATCTACTTGATCTAAAGAGCTTCCAATCAATATTTGGGAAGTTGAAGTTGCCCATGACTACGACCCTGTGGCTTCTGCACCTTTCCAAAATCTGTTTCCCAATCTGTTTCTCCACATCTCTGCTGCTATTGGGGGGCCTATAATAAACACCCAATAAGGTGACTGCACCTTTCCTATTTCTGACTTCAGCCCATACTACCTCCAGAGGCAGATCCCCCTCAAACTTCCTTTCTGCAGCCGTTATACCATTTCTAATTAGCAATGCCACCCCCCCTCCTTTTTTACCACCCTCCCTAATCTTACTGAAACATCTGTAACCAGGAACCTCCAACAGCCATTCCTGTCCCTCATCTATCCATGTTTCCGTGATGGCCACAACATCGTAGTCCCAGGTACCGATCCACGCCTTAAGTTCACCCACCTTATTTCTGATACTCCTTGCATTGAAGTATACGCACTTGAGCCCATCTCTGTGTCCGCAAGTAGTCCCTGTCAGTGCTACCTTCTCCACAACCTCCCTACAGTCTTGGGCATCCTGACACACAGCTAGCTTACTTGCTGGACTACAAGTCCGGATCCCATCCCCCTGCCAAATTAGTTTAAACCCCCCCGAAGAGTGCTAGCAAACCTACCCCCAGGATATTGGTGCCCTTCTGGTTCAGGTGCAACCCGTCCTGTTTATACAGGTCCCACCTTCCCCAGAATGCAGTCCAATTGTCCAAATATCTGAAGCCCTCCCTCCTACACCATCCTTGCAGCCACGTGTTCAACTGCACTCTCTCCCTATTCTTTGCCTCTCTGTCACGTGGCACCGGCAACAACCCAGAGATGACGACTCTGTCTGTCCTAGCTTTTAGCTTCCAGCCTAACTCCTTGAGCTCTTGAATGACCTCCCCACCCCTCTTCCTACCTATGTCGTTGGTGCCAATGTGTACCACGACTTCTGGCTGCACACCCTCCCCCTTAAGGATTCTGAAGACACGGTCCGAGACGTCTCGGACCCTAGCATCCGGGAGGCAACAAACCAGCCGAGAGTCTCGCCCATGTCCACAGAACCGCCTGTCCGTCCCTCTAACTAGAGAGTCCCCTATAACTAGCGCTCTCCTCTTCTCCCCCTTTCCCTTCTGAATCTCAGAGCCACAGACCCCTTCACTGCAGCTTACACCTGCAAGGCTGTCCCCCCCAACAGTTTCCAAAGCTGCATACTTATTTTTTAGGGGAACGACCACAGGGGAACCCTGCACTGCCTGCTTCTTCCCCTTCCCACCTCTAACTGTTACCCAGCTACCTCTGTTCTCTGGCGTAACTATGTCCCTGTAGCTTCTATCGATCACCCTCTCAGCCTCTTGAATAATCCTCAGCTCATCCAGCTCCAGTTCCAGTTCCCTAACTCGTTCGGTGAGGATCAGGATCTGACTGCATTTCCTGCACACGAAGTCGGCAGGAGTATCGGTGGTCACCCCTACCTCAAACATCCTGCAGGAGGAACATTCCACCGCCTGCGCTGCCATGACTGTACACTGTCTCCAAAAACAAGAACACTGAGTCAATAACCTGTGGACTTTTAAGTTAGGTTAGAGGAGGAGGGTGGGAGGGAGGCCCTACGGAAGTAGGACCTGGGGTCTAGAACACACCCACTCAAATACTAATCACTTACCTTCCCGCCCAGCTATGCGCTCCAACCTCACTTCCGCTGCCCGCTACAGGTAAGCAATAGAATACATTTTGTAATTGCATGTCCTTTCATTCTAGTACCCTGTCACAAAAGTACTATTTTAAAATATCTTACTGATGCTTACTGTCATTTAATCTATTAATACTTTAACTGTGTACAAATAAATAATTTTTGTTGCTATTATTCTGCATGTACATTAAATACTTTGGGGCAACATCAGTTCATGAACAAGTATCTAACATCCAGACCATAAATAAATTAGTGATAAATTAACTGTCTGAATAATGTCAACAAACTGATTTGTGATATGTCAAATTAAAATAATTGCCCTTCTCACTCCATATGTAATAGCTGCCATAGTTGGTAAGTATGGAAATCTTCCATTCAATACTGGAATGCCATGTGTAAAAGCTCATAATAGTACTTAGAAATGAAACAGAACTTTCAGCTATTTTCTCTCAGATAGAAAATGGTTATGATTCTTGCAAGTTTCAGTTTCAGGATCTATTGCATTCTTTTGTTGACTTCTTTGTACTCTTGCACTTATTTGCTATATCTCTGGTGACTATGGTCCTACATGTTTGATAGATACAGTGTAACCTAAACATGCAGACCAGTAAGGCGCTAGCCTGTAACAAAAACCGGAAGTACTGGAGAAACTCAGCAGGTTTGGCAGCATTTGTACACATTATTAACATTTCATGTCCAGTGTCCTTTCATCCTGGAAAGGTTACTGCTATTAACAGAAGGACACCAATTTGCATGGACTCGTTGATGCATTTTGCTCTTCTGGACAGAGAGAAATTGCCTAAATACATCATCGTGGTCTGAATAAATATACATCCCCAGTGCGGTCCTGGAATATTGAAAAATCATCTTGCTAATTGGACATGGCATTAAATTGACAGATTAAGTGCCATTACAGATGTGACTGATTAGAACTGCTATCCTGATAATTTAACATATTTTCCCAATAGGTTAACATAAACTACAGTTCTTTCTACTATTTCTAAATTTTATTCTCTCAATAGTTTAAGAAGATATTATTAGCTGACATCTGATGCTTCAGAGTGGTCATTGCAATTGAGTCTGTTACTAAGACAAATATGATTCTTTTACATTTTAATTTATTTGAATTGAAATATCAAATCGGGACCAACATTTTATCTGCAAAATCTGTCAAGTATTCATAAACAGCAAATAGAGCCTCAGTTCATCATCTGATCTGAAGGACAGCATTTCCAACAACACAGAACGCCCTCTAAGTTGCATTCAAGCTTCCTTCAAGATTACATGAGTTGAAAAGTGTGGCTCTGGAAAAGCACAGCAGGTCAGGCAATATCTGAGGAGCAGGAGAGTCGATGTTTCAGGCATAAGCCCTTCATCAGGAACGTAGAGGGGGAAGGGGGCTGAGAGATAAATAGGATTGTGCGGGTGGGGGTGGGCTGGGGGCAAGGTAAGTGGGAAGGAGATAAGTGGATGCAGGTGGGGGTAAATGTTCCACAGAGACCATTCCCACTGTGACTCCCTTGTTAGGTCCACACCTCCATCAACCCATCCTCCGCACCTGGAACCTTCCCTTGCTGCTGTAGGAGGTGTTAAACCTTTGCCTACACCAACCCCTTCCCCACCACCACCCCCTTCGTGCCCCCAACGCCCAGCTCCATTGAAGGCCCCAAAGGATCTTTTCACATCAGGCAGAAATTTTCCTGCACATTCACTCACCTCACTGCATCCATTGTTCTCGATGTGGTTTTCTCTATATCGGGGAGACAGGTTGCTAAATCACCGAGGGTTTCAGGGAATATATCTGGGACACATGCACCAAACAACCCCACCGCCCTCTGGCCTACCATTTCAACTGCCCCTCTCACTCCGCCAAGGACATGCAAGTCTTGAGCCTCCTTCACCACAAAATCAAAGTCACTCACCAACTGGAGGAAGAACACCGCAATTTCCACCTCAGGCCCCTCCAACTACAAGGCATCAACATTGACTTCACCAGTTTTCAAATTTCCCCTCCCCCCACCTCGTCGCAGATCCAACCCTCCAACCTGGCACTGCCCTCTTGACCTGTCCGACCTGTCCATCTTCCTTCCCACCTATCCACTCCACTCTCCCCACCGACCTATCACAATTACCCTCTACCTGCATTCAACTATCGCCTTTCCACCTACCTTCCTCCCAGGTCCACTCCCACTCCCCTATTTATTTAGTCCCCTTCCCCCTCCATATTGCTGATGAAAGATGCTAACATGCTAACACTGCTGCTCCTTGGATGCTGCTTGACCTGCTGTGCTTTTCCAGCGCCACCCTTTTCGACTCTGACTCTCCAGCATCTGCAGTCCTCACTTTCTCCTTCAACAGTATATGCTCAAGTCTGGAGTGGATGTTGAACTCATAACCAGGGAATGTGAAAGTTGAAAAGCAAACAAAGCGGCCAAGATCTTTTTATCTCTTTTATTTGTTGAATGGATTTGGGTGTTGCTGCCTTGGCCAGCATTGTGACGCACCCCTAATCACCCAGAGGCAATTTAAGAGTCAATCACATTGTCGTGGGTCCAGAGTCAAATGTAGACTTGACCAAGTAAATTACCAGAATTCCTTCCTTGAATGTTATTAGTATACCAGATAGATCTTTATGACAATCACTCGTGGTTACAATATTGGTATGAGACTAACTTTTTATTTCAGATTTTCACTGATTTGAAACATGACTATTTGCCATGGCAAAATTCAAACTTATGGCCTCAGAATAGCCTATTTGTCCTAATTTGTATGTTCATTTGTTCTTGACTTGGAGATATATCAGATACAATTCGGTTAAATTGACACAAAGGAAGCAAAACTTCAGAATGCCATCAATTCCCACATTTCCACAACTACTTGAATAGGAAAAAACATCTAAAGCCAGTCTTCTCGACAGTATGTCTTAGGAATTGGAAAACAGAACAGCAGAGGCTTTAAATAGATTTTGTGTCTGTCTTTATACCAGAAGACTGAGAAATCTTCTCAAATTTAACTGAAAATCATTAGGTGATAGGGAAAGAGGAACTTCAAATGATCAACATCAACTTGCAAAAATGCTAGGAAAACTCTTGGATCTAAAGGATGACAAATCCCTAGGACATTTGATTTGCATTGTAGGGTCATAACAGAAGTGGCAGCACAGTTAGCATTGGTTATAATTTTTCAATGCTTGTTAGTTTCTGGAGAGATCCAGTGGATTGGAAAATTGCAAATGTAACACCTATTGACAAGAAAGGAGGGAGGCAGAAATTATAAAACGATAGGCTAGTGAGCCTAACATCTGTCTTTAGGAAGATGATATAAGTCATTGAAAATAAGGCTATTGCAGAAGACTTAGGGAGAATAATGATGTGATCAGGCAGAATCAATACATAATTGTTAAAGCAAAATCATGTTTAACTAATCTATTAAAGTGTTTTACTTTCATAATTTAAATAATTTAGTAATATTTGTGGTTGACAGAGGAAAACCGGTTGATGTGATCTACTCAGGTGAGTTGATTACTGAGTAGCATTATTGCAAGACTATTAATGCAGACAGCCAGGCAATGTGCTGGAGATCCAGGTTAGAATCTTACCATGGCAGTTGTTGGAATTTGTTTTCAGTAAAAATCTTAAATTAACAAGTCTAATGATGATTATGAAACTATTGTTAATTATTGGAAAAAAAACTATTTAGTTCACTAATGTCCTTATAGGGCAGGAAACTAATCTTTCCCAGGTCTAGCCTACATGTGACTCCAGACTCCCAGCAATGTGGTTGACTCTTAATTACCCTCTGGACAATTATGGATGGACTATGAATGCTGTCCTAGCCAGTCATGACCCACTGAACAAATGAATAATAAAAAAAACTTGAATTTCCAAAAAGATATTCGATAGGCATTTCATTCAAGGTTGCTTAACAACATGAGAACACATAATGCAGGTGATAATATATTAGTGTGAACAAAAGATTGATAGCTAAAAAGAAGTACTGATCGGGGACAATCGAGTCTTCCTCGGGTTCGCAAGCAATATCTAGTGGGTGCCATAGGGACCAGTGCTGGATGTTCACTAGATCAATAATTTGGTTGAAATGACCAAATGTACGGTAGCTAGTTTGCTGATAACACCAGGAGAGACCAGAAAGTAAGTTGCTGAGAAGAGAAGGAGGTTCTGCACAGGGATCCAGACAGTTTAAGTGAGTGGACAAAAACTGGCAGACATTTGAACATATTTTAAAGATAAGAAATATGGAAAATAGTGTGCTATCTAAAAGGAGAAAGATTGCAGAACTCAGTGGTACAGAGGGATCTAGATGTGCTCGTGTATGAATCACACGAAGTGAACATGATCATCCAGCAAGTGTAAAGGAATCAAATGGAATATTTTATTTATTGCAAAGGAAGTAAAATATGAAAGCAGAAGGTTTTACGACAGCTGTACATGGCACAGTTGCAATCACATTTGGAGAACTGTGTATAGTATAGTTTTCCTGATTTGAAAAAAAGATATAATTGCTTTAGAAGCAATTCAGAGAATATTTAATGATCTCAGTCCAGGGATGAAGATCTTCTCTTCTGAATAAAGATTGGAGAATTCAGATCTCTACCAATTGGGACTTAGAAGGATGAAATATGATCTTATTGAAAAATATAAGACCTTGAGGAAGTTTGACTTGATAGATATCCAAAGAATGATTTCTCTTAAGAGGGAGTTTAAAACATTAGAATCATAGAGTTGTAGAGATGTACTGTGCAGACACAGACCCCTCGATCCAACTCGTCTGTGCCAACCAGATATCCTAATCCAATCAAATCCCATTTTCCAGCACTTGGCCCATATCCCTCACATCCCTTCCTATTCATGTATCCATCCAGATGCTTTTTAAATGTTGTAATTGTACCAACCTCCACCACATCCTCTGGCAGGTCATTCCTTACACACACCACCTTGTGCGTGGAGAAGCTGCCCCTTTTATATCTTTCTCCTCTCACCCTAAACCTATGCCCTCTAGTTCTGGACTCGCCCACCCCAGGGAAAAGACCTTGTCTATTTATTCTATCCATGCCCCTCATTATTTTATAAACCTCTATAAGGTAACCCTGCAGCCTCCAACGCTCCAGGGAAAACAGTCCCAGCCTATTCAGCCTCTCCCTATAGCTCAAATTCTCCAATGCTGGCAATTTCTTTGTAAATTCTTTGAAGAGGTGACAAGTAGGTTAGGCTAGGGAAACCCAGTGGATGTGGTCTATCTAGACTTCCAAAAGGCCTTTGATAAGGTGCCACACGGGAGGCTGCTGAGCAAGGTGAGGGCCCATGGTGTTCGAGGTGAGCTACTGGGATGGATTGAGGATTGGCTGTCTGACAGAAGGCAGAGAGTTGGGATAAAAGGTTCTTTTTCAGAATGGCAGCCGGTGACGGGCGGTGTCCCGCAGGGTTCAGTGTTGGGGCCACAGCTGTTCGCATTATATATTGATGATCTGGATGAAGGGACTGGGGAAATTCTAGCAAAGTTTGCAGATGATACGAAGTTAGGTGGACAGGCAGGTAGTACTGAGGAAGTGGGGAGGCTGCAGAAGGATCTAGACAGTTTGGGAGAGTGGTCCAGGAAATGGCTGATGGAATTCAACGTGAACAAATGCGAGGTCTTGCACTTTGGCAAAAAGAATAAAAGCACAGACTACTTTCTAAACGGTGAGAAAATTCGTAAAGCCAAAGTACAAAGGGATCTGGGAGTGTTAGTCGAGGATTCTCTAAAGGCAAACATGCAGGTTGAGTCTGTGATTAAGAAAGCGAATGCAATGTTGTCACTTATCTCAAGAGGGTTGGAATATAAAAACACCATTGTGCTACTGAGACTTTATAAAGCTCTGGTTAGGCCCCATTTGGAGTACTGTGTCCAGTTTTGGTCCCCACACCTCAGGAAGGACATACTGGCACTGGAACGTGTCCAGCGGAGATTCACACGGATGATCCCTGGAATAGTAGGTCTAACATATGAGGAACGGCTGAGGATCCTGGGATTGTATTCATTGGAGTTTAGAAGATTAAGGGGAGACTTAATAGAGACGTACAAGATAATACATGGCTTGGAAAGGGTGGATGCTAGGAAATTGTTTCCGTTAGGTGAGGAGACTAGGACCCATGGACACAGCCTTAGAATTAGAGGGGGTAAATTCAGAACAGAAATGTGGAGACATTTCTTCAGCCAGAGTGGTGGGCCTGTGGAATTCATTGCCGCAGAGTGCAGTGGAGGCCGGGATGCTAAATGTCTTCAAGGCAGAGATTGATAGATTCTTATCTCGGGGAATTAAGGGCTATGGGGAGAATGCGGGTAAGTGGAGTTGATGTGCCCATCAGCCATGATTGAATGGTGGAGTGGACTCGATGGGCCAAATGGCCTTACTTCCACTCCTATGTCTTATCGTCTTATGGTCTTAAATCTTTTCTGAACCCTTTCAAGTTTCACAACATCCTTCCAATAGGAAGGAGCCCAGAATTGCATGTAATATTCCAACAGTGGCCTAACCAATGTCCTGTCCAGCCGCAACATGACCTCCCAACTCCTATACTTTAATGCTCTGTCCGATAAAGGAAAACATACCAAACACCTTCTTCACTATCCCATCTATTTGTGGCTCCAATTTCAAGGAACTATGAACCTGCACTCCAAGGTCTCTTTGTTCAGCAACACTCCCCAAGACTTACCATTAAGTGTAAACATCCTGCCCTGATTAGCCTTTCCAAAATGCAGCACCTCACATTATTCTAAATTAAACTCTATCTGCCACTCCTCAGCCCTTCGGCCTATCTGATCAAGATCCCGTTGTAATCTGAGGTAACCTTCTTCGCTGTCCACTACACCTCCAATTTTGGTGTAATCTGCAAACTTACTAACTATACTCTAATGCTTACATCCAAATCATTTACTAAGATATTGGCCTAAGTCAGTGCAATGCCCTCGGTGAAATTCTGCACTCAATGTTGCAGAGCAAAATCAATGATTTTCTACAATGCTCACTTCCTATTTGCTCACTGCCTTACATCCTTTCCAGTACATGCATCATCAAGAATTGCTTTTTCACCCACTTCCATCAAACTAAATCCCTTCCTTAATTGTAGGAAAAGTTAGGCCACCCTTTGGAGTAGAATCAAATGAGACCCTTGAATGACTGTGCTGCACCCCCTAACTGACTGTAGTCCTCTTGAGCCCAATTGGAAAGGTCCCTTTTGACTTTCAGATGTGGTCAATTGAAAGAATAGAATAGAAACTTATTGTCACTTGTATTTTTACAAAATACAATGAAAAGTATTTAAGTCACCACAGTTTAGTGCCTATATTAATAATAGAAATCACATACAAAAATTAAGAGCCATGAAATGCATCCTGTGTAGATACACAAATTGCATATATCTTCTTGCATGCAAAACAACCTGGCATAAGTATGCAAGTCATAAGGATCCATGCACTACAAAGTGAGGTCCTGAAGGACTGAAGTGATGTGGAAGTTGATCTGAAAGCAGCCATGGTGATTGGGTAGAATGGTGTTTTGGCAATATCCACATACATGGATGAAGGGTGGCAGAGAATGGTATCTGGAGCATGCAGATGGCATTGTTGTTAAGTCAGACTTGTCTGAAAGCCAGGAACAACAGCAGTGAGCAGTTGCTGCCAAATAAGTGCTTCAACTTTCATGTTGGAATTTCTCACCTTATACTTTCTCACGGAAGGAGAGGGGAATTGGGAGCCACAGTAAAATGAGTTGGGATTAACTCTAAATGAAATGTAAATGCACAGGAGTAAGTTAATTGCCAATGGTAGGGAGATTCTGAGTTTGCTGCTTGAACCCAATATTAAAATCTGAATTCTTTCTATCAACCGAACAAACCTGGATTCTTCCATTTATTCAAGGATGAGTATATAGATTTTTAATAGACAAATGAATCAAGAGTTTTGAGGTTCAGGCAGGAAGGTTGAGTTGAGACCACAACAAGGACAACTATGATTGTATTGAATGATGTGTTGCATTTGTCTATTTTTTGGCAAAGTGTATTTTTTGGGGTGAGATTCCACTCCGTGTTTATGGTCTAATTTGACTTACATTCCTACATCTGCAATTTTCAAATCTATTGGCAAAATACAATGGAAATATATGTGCTCTCAATTATCTACTCCCAATGACAGAAACTTCAGCTGTGCAAATCCCTTGCTGTCATAGGGGTCTATGCTTTGCCTATCTGAATGCCCCCTATTATAATAAGTGCTTTTGAAGAAAGCATTATATAAACTGCACAAATATTGTAAATATATCACCCTATTTGATTAACTTTGTTGACAAAATATTCAGTCAAAGTGACTTAAACTGAAACCAAAGATTATTGCAAAATGAACTGGTATATCAATTTCAATGGCAGGCAGCATCTGTGGACAGAAACAGAGTTAACACTTCAGATCAATAAACCGTTCATCAAAACTGTTCTGATAAAAGGTCATTCAGTTAAAACATTAACTCTGTCTCTCTCCAAAGATGCTGCCTGGCCTGTAGAGCTTTTCCAGCCATTTCAGCTCTTATTTCAGATTTCCAGCACCTGCAGCATTTTGCCTTTGTTGCAATTGAATCTCTAATGCAAGTATTTCACTTTTAACTATTACCTTTCTTTTAATTCCATTAACCTTTGTCAATCTGAGTTTCATGATTAAGCTCAGCTGGGTTAAAAGCAAAGTTCTGACAAAGTGTTTTGGGGCAGTCATTTGGAATATAGGATAGTTTTAGATAAAGTTCAATGTGGACAACTGTCTTATAAATATTGTAACAGTTACTCAGAAGTGATTTAACTAGTTTTTAGAGATGTTGAACCTGCACCTCAATTTCTGCAAAGCTACTCATTTCTGCCCTGATGATTGCGCTGAAAAATCTCAGCTTACAGTTAACTGAGAAGTGAGGAGGTTAATTATTTCCTCTTCCTTACCAACAAATACACACTTAGAGTAACCTGGAGCTATTCCTTCATCTTTGCTTCATGTTAAAGTATGTATTCTGTAGGCCTTTACCAAAGAATCTTAACTGTGGCAATTCTATTGGAGTTTGGATGTTCTTTAGGACTTTGAGCTTTCCCAGAAGATTAGAGTTAATACAATTTTATCCTTGAGGACACTATTATATTTTCTTTCAATAATGTGCAGAACTCTTCTAAGCCCTAAGAAGTTTTCAAAAATAGAACACCTTATGATTTTAAAATATTTTTATTCCATAAGCAGGGCAGATGATCAGCATTGTGGAACTAATATTGTGCTACAACATTGATTATATGGGGTGATTAGGTAATGAATATCCAACAAGGTACTAAATTTTTTTACTTTTTTTCCTTTTACCCCTGATATTTAAAGTTAGTTTATTGTCTCTGGTGTACACCTTCCTTGTTGCACATGCCTTCTTTATCACACTCCCTATTGTTCATCGTTCTGCTCAAGAATTGGAGAGATGGAAGTGTGCAGTCACTGGCTGGGTGAAAAAAGGAGCACTTGGAAACCTGCCTAAGATAAAGGAATCACTGTGACCACTGGGGATGGAAATAGAAGGAGTAAATATGATGGTAATTTAACCTTAAATACCTTTGGTGTTGACTTGATGCAGCATGTTATCCTGTTATTCTAAAATTTATATTTTCTTTGTCTAAATCTCTATGATTTTTTTTAAAAACTACATGATGTCATCACTACTTTCTTAGGTAGCACACATGCTGCCTACAGGCAGAAACCTGCTATGACAAGCCTACAATTCCTAACGTAGCTGTTTTAATGAGCAAGGCCATGACAGCAGCAGTATTAAAGGGACCAAGGCCATGGATTGGCATGTTTAATATACACATGGCTTAAGGTGATACAGTATGATGTTTTTAAAGTGGAGTCACTGATAGCAGAAACATCATTATGGACTTGGAACAGTGAATTAGAACTTTCAAACAAATGCATTTCTTTTAAGAGATCAAGGGATAGATGATCTCGAAAAAAGAGCTCTAAAAGTCTTGCTTGGCATTGGCAAAGAAGGGCTTCACTGAGTTAACTTATTCAGCATTTATGCTGATTATCAGAAAGAACCTGGAAAGCTTTTGAGGGTTAGAACTAACTTCAGATTAACATATTTTAACTTATCTCATCCAGCTCAGCAAGAGCACCACACAGCATTTATGGAGACTAAGTCCTTGCTTCATATTAAGGATCTGCTCCATTATAATGTCTGGCACAACTACTGTGCTGAGTGGGATAGATTCTGATCAGATATTGCAGCTCAATCCTGGACATTTGTGATGCACTGGCGGCCATCAACTGTAGGAGTGCATTCAGCAATAATCTAACTGTATGGACTATCATATTCCTCACTCTATCATTGTCATCAAACCAAGGAACAAATTAATGAGGACTGTAGGAAGCAGCATCATATTCCCTAAAGATGAGATACCAATGAAGCTATCGTACAGGATTACAAATATGGCATGGATATGCCACATAAATACTATGGCTGTTAGAAGAGGTCAGAGTCTGTGTAGTCTGCAATGAATGACCCATCTGCTGACTTCCCAAAACCTTTCCACCATTGGCAAGGCAAAGCTAGGTGTGTAATTGAACACTCCCCACTTATCTGGCAGAATATGACTCCAAAAACACGTGAGAATCAGAAAAATATCAAAGTCCAAGTATCCCACAAGATTTGCTTGTGATCCATCACTTTAGCCATTCATTCCCTCCACAGTGGTCTCAAAGTGGCAAAAAGTGCATATTTTCAATAAAATTAACTGAATAACTTTGTAAAGCACCCTTCATAACACTTTTGAAATCTGTGACTTTGATCAGAAATAACAAGAGCAGTGCGGACATGCAAACTTGACTGGCAAATTGCAATCAAATTTGTGCAGCATTTTGACTTCAAAATAGATCACAGTTCCTCCAGGATCATTCATACTGGGAAGCTCTGCAGGTGAATCTGGTGCACTTTAATGTTAGGAAGAGGTTTCCAATGAGCTGGTCAGGGGTGGGGGGACGATGATAAGCAATTGCATGGTGGGTGAACAGTGATGATAAGGTTGTGAGCAATTTTGGGCAGTGTATGGAGTTGAGGGCATGGGAATATGTGTTTTTGCAGCTCTTACTAATAAACACCCTGCATTTATTCACATATCTGGGTCCTACATCTGTGTTTAAGTGAGAGTATCCTGGAATAAATGTCTATGTAAGCATTGGGCAGGAAGCTCAGTCACTGGCACTAAGGTCAGTGTCTGAGATATTTTTGCAGAGTGGGGCCAGTATAATTCTATCCATGATAAGTCTAAATTTCCCAGATAATTACTCTATATGCACAGCCTGAGATCTGTTTAGTGTTCAAATGTACAACTTTGATGAATGTTTCAACATTTGCTGAAGTTGCTGTTAGAAGATCTGGGTCAATCTGTAGTTAGTGTTTTGTTTCTTATTATTGCTGCAAAAAAATCATATAGTAATGAGAGCGAGAACTGATAAGTTGTATTTTTTAAGAAAATTCCCATGTTGTGCCTTTTGCCTGTGCAATTCTTCATACTTGAAATTCAAAGAATAAAGCAAGATGCAAATTGATCATTTTCTGCAGAAAATATGTTTGAAATTCTGAATATTAAATGCAAATGCTGCAGGCTAAAAGGAATCATAATGTATACAGTAACAATTTTTGATGTGTGTTTAAGTGGAGGGAAAAGTGATTATCGTCATGAAAACAGCTTAAGTGCAAGGGATATTGTAATTATGGAGTGGGTATCTCATAAAGAGCATGAAGGAGACAAACACTCCTCATATATAATTTTGAGCCTTCTAGAGAAAACAGCAATAGTCTTTACCAGCACTGTGAAGCACATAGATACACAGATCAGAACAAATAACTTTTCATTAACTTCCTATCTACTACAAGGTGGTATTCAGATTTATTTTCTTGCCAATTTTCCCTCCCTACATTTAATTGTGAATGGAAAGGTAATGTACCTCCATTTAGCTGCTAACTAAGTGCTAGGGACACTATGGTCAAGGCACTGCACTGCTCTTGCGATATGTGGATGTGAGGGCACATGGAATTGAGCCCATGGAGTACAATCTCTGCCTGCAATGAAGTCTCTCAATGAGTCCAGCCCTTCTTCTGCTTGATAAAAGAAAAAATCAACTAACTTCTGCAGAGCCCCTAACACTAAACCAATCAATTGCAGGGCAGCTTGGTATCACACGTTTTTTGATTTGAATTCATATGACTGTTACTAATCAGAATATTCATTTGATGCTGAGTTTTGTGAACTGAAAACTCATCTAAATACAGTAATCACATAAGCACACACAATACCATATTCCTAGAAAATGTGTTGTATAGTTGTCATGTTCTACATTACTCCAATTGGAACTTGAAAAACAACACTCTCTCTTGAATGGGGGCAGTGGTGAGAAGTGACTGAAGAGGATTCTGGGAGAGGTTGGCACAACTGCTTGGCAAACCAAGCTGCACCAGGTCCTCCATAATCCCCTTCTCAGTTATGGTGACTGCGCCAACTTTTCCCAGAATCTTTCCCTGATTTAAATACAGTCATTTCTTTGATAACGCAATAGTTCCATCCCTGTGGGATCCCATGCTAGACAAAAATCATGCAATATAAATATCACTTAAAATGTTGGCAATCTAATCGCATTATAGCCAATACATGTTTTGCAACTTCAGGTTTCACAAACAGTGTTCTCACTTCACCAATCGCATTACAGCTAATTCACATTAACGAAAGACACGTTATAACACTACTGAGTGTAGGTTGTTATTTCCAAAATACTGTATTTAGTATTATTTCATGAGAATCTAACACTAGGGACCATCTAGTTAGCTGTAAATTGATTTCATTCAAATTTATTTTTAACTGAACGGTTGCTCAAGGGTAAAAATGGCAGTGAGTAGTATGCTTCTCCTGCGGAATACGGGAAATCAGAAACAGTTTGAACATCCTTGACAAATACATCTGCAGGAAGTATGTCCAATTACAGCTCCTGTCATACCACATGCAGCGACAGTTGGACACACTTAGGAGCATGCAGGAGGTGGAAGGCATCATAGACAGGAGTTTTAGAGATGTGGTCACAAAACTTCAGGTGGACAGATGGGTGACTGCTCGAAGGGGCAGGCTGACAATCCAGGAGTCCACTGTGGCTATCCCCCTCTGAAACAAGTTTTGGACATTAGTGGGGGTTGGTTGACTATTAGGGGATGATGCCAGCAACAACCAGAGCTGTGATGCCACAATTGGCTCAGTTGTACAACAGGGAGGGTCAAAAATGCAGTAGAGCAGTAGTAATAGGGGACTCTATTGTTAGAGGCACAGATAGGCATTTCTGTGGCCACAAAATAGACTCAGGATGGTGTGTTGCCTCTCTGGTGCCAGGGTTAAGATTTTCTCTAAGCAGTGCAGGATATTCTCAAATGGGAGGGTGAACAGCCAGAGATCATGGTACGCATTGGTACTAATGACATAGGCTGGAAGAGTGAGAAGGTCCTGTGGAGGAGGTTCAGGGAGTTAGGTAGGAAGTCGAAAAGTAGGACCTGTGTCAAGTGCTAGTGAGGCTAGGAATAAGAAGATAATACAGTTAAATACATATCTGAAAAGCTGATGTAAGGAGGGAGAGTTTCAGACATGTGGATCATTGAAATATTATCCAGGGCAGTTGAGACCTGTACAAGGATGGGTTGCAGTTAAACTGGAGGGACACCAATATCCTGCCAGGGAGGTTTGATAGTGCCATTTAGGAGGATTTAAATTAGTGTAACAGGGGGTGGGATGCATCTCAGTGAGTCAGCAAGTAAAATGATGGTGATCTGAGACAGAGGCCACTAAGACTAAGAGCAAGAAAAGACAGGGAGAGGTTACTGAACAAAATGGGACTGGCAGTCTGAGATGTATTTGTTTTAAGGTGAGGAGTCAGATAGGTAAGGCAGATGAACTTAGAGCTTGGATTAGTATGTATAACTATGATGTGGCTATTACAGAGACTTGAAAGAGGGACAAGATATGCAGCTTAACAGTCTGGGATTTAGATGTTTCAGACATGATAGAGAGAGATGAGAGAGTGGTGAGAGAATTGTGTTACTGATAAAGGGAGACTATCACAGCTGTACTGAGCGAGAACACTTTAGAGGGCTCATCCAGCAAAGCCAAAGGGGTAGAACTCAGGAATAGGAAGGATGCAATCACTTTGATGGAATTGCACTGTAGGCCTCCCAACAGCTAGAGAGTGATAGAGGAATAGGTATGAGGACAGATTAAGGAATCATGTAAAAACAACAGATTGTTGTCATGGATGAGTTTAACTTGCCTTATATCATCTGGGACTCGTTTAATGTCAGGGGCTTTGATGTGGCATGTTTGTTAAGTATGTCCAGGAAGATTTCTTGAAGCAATATGTAAATAGTTCAACTTGGGAAGGAGCCATACTAGATGTGGTATTGGGAATGAACCTGGCTAGGTGATTAAAGTTTCAGTGGGGGAGCAATAATGACCATATTTCCATAAGATTTAATGTAGTCCTCAGGTGAAAGCACTAAATTGGGGAATGGCTAACGTCAACAATATTAGACAGGAACTGGGGAATGTAGGTTGGGGGCAGCTGTTTCAAGGTAAATGCACATCTGTCATGTGGAAATCTTTTAATGGCTAGTTGATTAGAGCTCAAGACCGGCATATTCCTCTGAGAATGAAGGATAAAGATGGCAAGATTCAGGAACCATGGATGACAAAAGAAATTGCTAGCTTAGTCAAAAAGAAAACAGAGGCATATGTAAGAGTTAGGAAACTGAAGACAGGCAGAGCCCTCAAAGAATATAAAGAAAACAGGAAAGAACTTAAAAAAGGAGTTAGGAGGGGTAAAAGGGACAATGAATTCTCCTTGGCAAACATATTATGCAAATATAACGAGCAAAACCATGGGGAGAGAAAGGGTAGGAACTCATAGACAAAAGAGGGAATTTAGTTGTGGAGCTGGAGGAAGTGAGTGAGGTCCTTAAGAAATACTTTACATCAGTACTCACAACGAAGTTGCTGGACAGCAGGTTATATTCCAACAGGTTTATTTGAAATCACAGGTTTTCAGAGCACTTATCCTTCATCCAGTGATGAAGCAGCAATGCTCAGAAAGCCTGTGATTTCAAATGTAACCTGGTGTCTTGTGATTTCTGACTGTATCCACCCCAGTCCAATACCAGCATCCCTACAAAAAAAAAGTGAAGGACATGGTGCATGGTGAGTTCGGAGAGGCGTATGTTAATATTCTAGGGTATATCAATATAATAAAAAGTGGTGTTTAGTGCTTTGAAAAGTACTAGGGTAGACAAGTCCCTAGGATCTGATGGGATCTCTCCCACTCTGCCGAGGACATGCAGGTCCTGGGCCTCCTCCATCGCCACTCCCTCACCGCCCGATTCCTGAAGGAAGAACGTCTCATCTTCCACCTCGAGACCCTTGAACCCCATGGCTTCAATGTGGACTTCATGAGTTTCCTCATTTGTCCTCCCCCTACCTTACCCCAGTTCCAACCTTCCAGCCCAGTACCGTCCTCATGACCTGTCCCACTTGTTAATTTTTCTTCCCACCCATCCGCTCACCCTCCTCTCCAACCTATGACTATTACCCCCACCTCCATACACCTATTGCACTCTCAGCTACCTTCTCCCTAGCCCCACCCTCTCCCATTTATCACTCCACCCCCTAGGCTCACAGCCTCATATTCCTGATGAAGGGCTTTTGCCCGAAACGTCGATTTCGCTGCTCGTTGGATGCTGCCTGAACTGCTGTGCTCTTCCAGCACCACTAATCCAGTATTTGGTTTTCAGCATCTGCAGTCATTGATTTTACCTCACAGCCTCATAGCCTCATTCCTGATGAAAGGCTTTTGCCCAAAACATCAATTCTCCTGCTCCTTGGATGCTGCCTGACCTGTTGTGCTTTTCCAGCACCACTCTAATCCTGACTCTGATGGGATCTATCCCAGTATACTGAATGAGGTGATGGTGAAATTATTGGGGCCTTGTTCAAAATCTCTGTATCCTCTTTAGTCAGAGGAGACATCCCAAGGACTAGAGAATAACTAAATTTGTTCCTTTGTTTAAGAAGAGCCATAGGATTAATCCAGAAAATTATAGACCAGCGAGCTTTAGATTACTTACAGTGTGGAAACAGGCCCTTCGGCCCAACAAGTCCATACTGACCCGCCACCCACCCATTCCCCTACATTTACCCCTTTACCTAACACTACGGGCAATTTAGCATGGCCAATTCACCTGACCTGCACATCTTTGGACTGTAGGAGGAAACCGGAGAAAACCCACGCAGACACGGGGAGAATGTGCAAACTCCACACAGTCAGTTGCCTGAGTCGGGAATTGAACCCGGGTCTCTGGCGCTGTGAGGCAGCAGTGCTAACCACTGTGCCACCGTGCAGCCCACATTACATCAGGTGATGAATTACCACTTTACATCAGTGGTAATTGGGGAAATTATTGGAGAAGATTCACAAAGACAGCATTTACTCATATTTGGAATAATATGGACTTGTTAGCAATAGGCAATATGGCTTTGAGTGGGTTGAGATCTTTTTATTGAGTTTTTTTGACCAAATGTCAAAGATGATTCATAAGGGCAGGCTGTTGGATGTTATTTACATAGACGTTAGCAAGGCCTTTGATAAGGCCCCTCATGACAAGTAGATACAGAAGGTGAAATCATATGTGATTCATGGTGAGCTGGTAATATGAATACAAAACTGGCTTGGTCATAGAAGACAGAGAGTAAGTGGTGAAGGGTATTTTTCTGACTGGAGATCTGTGACCAGTGAAGTTTTGCAGGGATCGGTGCTGCTTTCTGTGTTGTTTGTAATATATATATGAATGATTTGGAGGACAGTGAAGGTAGTCTGATTCACAGGTTTGTGGGTGACACAAAGAATTGGGGATCTGCGGATAACGAGGAAGATTACCAGAGGATACAGCAGGATATAGATAGGCTGGAGACTTGGGTGGGGAAATGGTAAATAGAACTTAACCAGACAATGTGAAGTGATGCATTTTGGAATGTCCAATATAGGAGGGAAGTATACAGTAAATGGCAGAACACGTAGAAGCATTGACGTACAAAGGGGTCAAGATGAACATGTCCACAGTTCCCTGAAAGTGGTAAGGTAGTCAAGAAGTTATATGGCATGCTTGCCTTCATCAGTTTGGGCACAGAGGATAAAACTTAGCAAATCATATTGCAGCCACATTAGGAAGATTGTGTACAGTTCTGCTTGGCAGAGGATATGGAGGCTTTGGAGATGGTACAGAAAAGGTTTATCAAGACATTGGAGAGATTGGACAAATTTTGTTTGTTTTCACTTAAACATTGAAGAATGAGAGGTAACTCGATAGTAGTATACAAAATTATGAGAGGCATGTATAAAATAAATAGTCAGAATCTTCTTCCCTAGATAGAAATGTCAGTTATGATGGGGTAAGGTTTATGATAAATGGGGGGAAGTTATAGGAGGTGTGAGCGACATGTGTTTTTATACAGGGGGTGGTAAGTGCCTAGAATGTGCTGCCAGAAGAGATGGTCTCAGCAGATACAATAGCAATGTTTAAGAGGCATCAATAGATATATGAATAGGCAAGGGATAGAGAGACAAAAAGACTTTTAGCTTAGACAGCTGCCAGGTGTCTGCTGTCGACATTCCCATTCCATTGCTTACTCTACCCTGGCATTTTAAGTACTCACCCAGATTCCTCTTAAATGTTGTGAGAGTACCTGCCTTCACCACCCTCTCAGATTGCACGTTCCATGTTTCTACAACCCTTTGATTGAAAAAAAATTCAGATCTCCTCTAAACCACTTGCTCTTCACCTTAAACTTATGCCCTCTGGTCTTTGACACATCTACCATGAGGAAAAGATTCTCATGATCTACGTCTATGTCTGTTGTATACCTCAATCAGATTCTCCCTCAGCCTACTTTACGTCAAGTAAAACAAAGCCAGCCTGTTCAGTTTTCCTCATAACTGAGATGTTTCATTCTAGGTAACATCCTGGTGAATCTGCTCGGTACCCTCTCCAGTGTAATCACATCCTTCCAGTAGTGTAGTAACTAAAACTGCACTCAGTATTCCATCCATGTCATAATCAATATTTTATAAAGTTGTAACAGGACTTACTTCTCCTGTATTCTATTCCCGGCAAATGAAGGCAAGCATCCCAAATGCTTTACTCACCACTCTGAATACATATACAACACCTTCATGGATTTATGAAAGAGTACACCAGTGTCACTTTATTCCTCAGTGCTCTATAGTGGCTTACCATCCATTGTGTAAATTCTTCCCTTACTTGATTTCCCAAAATGCACACCTCAAACTTTTCAAGATTAAATTCCATCTGCCATTCCTCTTCCCAATTTACCATCTGATCAATATCAGACTGTAGCCTGAGACCATCTTCCTCACTTTCAGTGACACCAGAAATATTCATGTCATCGGCAAACTTGTAATTACACCTTCTACGTTCACTTCCAAGTCTTTAATGTACATAACAACAGCAAGAATCATGGCTCAATTCCTTTATGTACACCACTAGTCACAGGCTCCAATTGCAAAATACATCCATCCACCATCACCCTTTACTTCTTATTTACAAAACAATTTTGGATCGAGTTTGCCAACTTGTCTTGAATCCCATAGGCTCTTTTAGTTTTTTGGACCAGCCTTCCACATGCAACCTTGTCAAAAGCCTTACTAAAGTCCATGTAAACTACAGCAACTTCACTAGCCTCATCATTATATTTAGTCACCTTTTCAAAAAAAATGAAATTAAATTGGACAGTATTTACCTCGAACAGATCCATGCTGACTATCGCTGAATAATTCCAAGCATTGATTGATTCTGCCCCTCAGAATCTTTTCCAATAATTAACAACCAGTGATGTCAGAATAACTAGTCTGTAATTACTTGGCCCATTCCTGCTTCCCTCCTTGAATAAAGGAACCACGTTAGCTAGCCTCCAGTCATCTGGCACTTCACCGGTGGCCAGCAAAGTATTAAATTTCTCTGACAGGGGTCCAGCAATCTCCCCAGCTCCAATATCGTTCTGTGAATACACTGAGAAATATTCATTTAAGAGCTCACCAACATCCAATGGCTCCATGTACAGATACCCTCTTTGGTCTCTCCACTCCTTCCTTGGTAGTCATCTTACTCTTAATGTACTTTATAAAAAGCTTTAGGGCTTTCCTTGATCCTGTCTGTCAAAGATATTTCATGGTCCCTCTTTGCCCTTCTAATTTCTCTTTTAACTAACCCCTTACAATCTCTACTTTTGAAAGGCCTCCCCTGTTTTTAATGAGCTGTTCTTACATATGCTTCCTTTTTCTTTATCAGACTCTCAATTTCCCTTGACATCCACTGTTCCCTGGACTCGCTGTCCTTGCCTTTACACTTGGAGGATTATGCCACCTTGAAATTTCACTATTTTACTTTTAAAAGACTCCTGCTTTGCAAGCAGCTGCTCCCAGTCTATGTTTCCAGATACTGCCTGATATTGAAAGTGGACTTCCACTAATTTAAACACTTTACTTCAACACTATCCTTATCACTTTCCATAATACTTATGAAACTTACAGAGCTATGGCTACTATCCTCAAAATTCTTGCCCCTTGAGACTTCAACCACTTGGCCAGCTTCATTTTCTAATATCAGCTTTAGCACTATTCCATCTCTCGTTGGATTATGTACTGGCACAAAAAGCCCTCCTGGATGTACTTTATAAATTCCACCCCTGTCTAATCCTTTTACTCGAAAGAGATCCCAATTAACGTTAGCAAAATTAAAATCCCCTAAAACTATAACCTTGTTTCTCTCATGCCTTTCTGTGATTTGCCTGCATATCTGCTCCTGTATTTCCCTCTGACTGTTGGGAGGCCTGTAGTATAATCCCAGCAAGGTAATTGCCCCTTTTCTATCTCTAAGCTCTTCCTAAATGGTTTCTTTTGAAGACCCTTTGAGGATGTCCTGCCTCATCACTGCAGTGATGGTTTTCTTTATCAATAACCCTGGAACGCTGACCCTGCCAGTCCTGTTCTTCCTTCAACCATGTATCAGTGATTGCAACAATACCATATTCCCACATCTGACCAACACTCTTAAGTTCACCTGCCTTTTCAGTCAAACTTCATGCATTAAAATTGATATAATTTAGCTTTCTGGACCTCCCATGGGCATAATCCTGCCGATATCTTCTCTACCTACTGGACTGTCCTAGCATTCTTTCTATATCTGATTGGATCTTGCTCCTGACTTTACATCTGATCTGTGCCCCATTGCCCTACAAAATCAGTTTAAAACCTTCCCGACAGCATGAGCAAACCTCCCAGGAAGGATGTCGGACCCATTCCAGTTCAGGTGCAAACCATCAACTTTAGACTACCCCAATTGTCTGCTCAATCCTGGTTTGTGGAGCAGCATAGTTTTTAATGTAGCCCATATGTTTTTGGAATGTGCACCAGAGTATTAAGACAGGTCCTTAGCAGCTAGCTTTTCTTATACAATAGCCATCACCCTTATTTAATCATGATGAGTGAAATGGTGCTAGCACAGTGAGTGTTGCAAAATGAAGATATCATGTTTGCTATCTGGATAAGAGGCATTGATCTGCATGATTTACCAATGGCGATTGCAAATCACTGGATGCTGAGGGATTGGTATTCTTGATGCTTGCAGCGTGCCACAGAGAGGCTTTGTGGTATCTATGAGAAAGCTTCAATTCTCACAAAGCCGTTTGCTCAGTGTCTACCTTTTTCTGGTAAGGGATAATAAAATATATGCAATAACCTTTGAATATAGAGCCTCAGTGACATCTCTTACACAACACTAGACAACAAACTTGACTGCAGTTGTGATTGCAACATGACAGATTTCAGCGAGGATCTTCTTAGTGAAGCAGACAATTGGATCATTGCTTCCTGTTAAATTCAGGGAGGAGAACTAATCTCTAAGCTTTCTGACAACTTGCCTAATTCAGTAATTACCCTCTTCCTTCTCCTGTTTCCAACAACTATTCCTATCTGTATTACTCCGCTTCTGCACACTGTCATATTGTTGTCTAAGGGGAATTCCAAATGCAGCAACTGTGTCTCAGGGTAGGTCACCTGGGCAGATTTCTTGATTTTAAGAAAATGTCTTCTAGTTTATAATATTTCAATCCCTGTCAATTTGATCAATTTTCAACAACTTTGTGCACCTCTACCAACTTCTACAATGACGAGGAAAAAAAAATCAATCACCCACCAACCTCAAAGTGTGTTTTAATCCATTTAAATAGTTCTGGTTGGGCCTGTCCTTGCTCAGCTGTGTGAAGTCAAGAGAGGCTGTTACCTGGAGCACGGGGTTCCAAAATTGCAATACTGACCGCATATGCTATTTCCCTGTGAAGTCAGAGGAGCAAGAAACAGCTTACAACTTGTTCGTATTTTACAACCTTGTTTGCTTTGCACTTAACTCCAATTTGATGCTGAGGAAATAAGTTCATGCCTTTATGTGATCCACATTAAGTGAAAGAACTAAAATAGCTATGCAGTAGATATAAGTGATATTGAAGTGATATCAAATTGTGTAGTCATAGTACCCATAAGTGTCTACAAAATATATTTTATTGAAATCCTGATGAACTCTGGTAAAAAAAACTGTCAATAATAAGAATCCTGGAAAGTCCTAATTGGTACACAGTGCTAGGGCAAAGAATCTTTGACAATGAAGACTTTGTTCAAATGAATGACTGAAGTTAGGTCACCCGTACTTGTCAAGCTGAACTATTTGGTGAAAGATAAGAGTAACCATCTTTATTGGGATTGAATTGCTGTTGCCATTTAAAGCCAGCTCATGTGAAAGAAGTCTTTACAACTCAAGATCAGTCTTTGCTTTTATCAAGTAATTGAAATTGTGACACTGTAAGTTCATGACATATCATTGAAAAGACCGACATGAGAAAATGAGAATCCTTGAAAATAGTTATCAGATTTCATAAAAGATTATATCAAAAGAAGGTTGCTTTCAGAAGCAAAGGTATTAAGTGTGTTATTAAGATCACACAACAGATTATAGATAAAAAAGTTGGAGAAGTCAGAAAAAGATCAGAAAAGGCAAATCATTTTAGGTGAATAAGTAACCCTTAAGTATGTATAAAGCTTCTCCTTAAATACAATAAATACAGCCAAGTGGCAGTGAGTTCAATATTTTGACCACTTTCTAAGCAAAACCTTTTGTTCTTGCAGGTGGTGTGTTTGACAGTGGGAAGACAAGATAATCAGGTGGGATAGAGGCCTAGCTGAACCCCAGTGCATTCCTCTCTCTGAGTGAGAGGTCCAAGGTCAACCTTCCCACTCCAAAAACAATTGAGGTCCTTGAATGGATAATTAATGAGCACAAAAAGGCCTTATCTCACTGTCACCACCACATTGTCACTATGTGGTGTGCCTGCAGTTAAAACTGTGCAGTCAGCACATCACATTCCAGGCAGAGGGGGTCCTTTTGCCAAAGTGTCTCATTGATTATACACTGAGAAGACAGGAGCCTTCTGATTGACCTGGAGCTCTTAGTGGGCAAGCCTTCTACTTGGGGTCTTGAATCTAGAAAACTCATGGATATGTCCCTGCCTGATTAGATTGTGGATCAGCAAGCTATGTGCAAAGGGGCAGCAGGGATTTTCTTTAGGGCTTTTCAGTCAAAAACTGAGACGCCTCAATGACATTCTTCCTTCTGTCTTAAGAAATTTCTTCAAAATTCTGTATTTGATCTGTTAGTGAATGGGTTAAATAGTTTCACTTCGGAGTTTCTTTAGTGAAATAAGACGGAAGCAGAAATGAGCAAAGCAGAAGAATGGCAGACGTACTCCAGACAAGATAAGAAATGAGACTGGCAAAGAGCCAGGCAAGGCAGTAGGTGACAGAAACAAAGGCACAACTCAGACTGTACAATCAGCAGGATAAGAAACCTCTTTGGATAAAGATAAAAATTAATTCCTGATGCATGAACCACAGGCACTAAGAAAACTGATGCTGGGACATCTGTTGAGAAGTTGAGAAAATCAGAACCGAGTAATTATGTGGGCACATGACTTAAGGTGCATACAAGGAATCAACACTTGTGGCTTGTGCTAGTCTTAGACTGCTAGGACTGTCTTGATACACTTGATTAACTGTCATAGCTTGGTGGTGTGTCAAAATACACCACGACAATGGCTGTTGTATCTTTATGTTTTACTGTTCTGGACAGTTACTGAAAAGACAGAAATATTGGAGGTAAATTATGAGTAGTTGTGAGGCTGAAAATCTGTTGTTGGTATGAGTCTGTCAAAAGCAGTTAAAAGTTAGATGGCAGAAGAAAAAAAAAATCATTGTTAATGCATTTCCCAACTGCAAAAAAACATTAAAGGAATTCTAAGTTCAGAATCTCGTGACTGCATTGAGAACATATTATTCCTTCCATACAATTAATTCCATACGCTTACTCTGAAGTGAGTTATGGGGAGAGCCAAAAAAAAATCAAGATCCCCAGATCATTTGAATTCGGGCTTTTCACCGAAGATGCATTGCAGGACACTCTGAATGTGCTAATGCATGGACATACATGGAAGTTGCCTGGAAACTTGCACTTTTGATAGGAGATACCCCTGCTTGCTGTGACCCTTCCCAAATGTTCTAACTCTGAGTTAAATCAGGCATTTAGGCCAGTTTCAATGTACATTCATGAATATTTACTCAGAACATGTTAGACAAATTAAACCAAGTCTATTTCCTGGGTGATCATACAACTCTCTCCCTCCCCCAATAACTGCCTCAACCCCTATGCCTATCCTCTCCAATTCCCCACCAATTCCAGCAACTATCTTCCTGACCTCTCTCAAACACAGATGGATCACTTGACTAGCCTCCGGGCTGGCCAAATATCCCCCACTCTTACCATTCAGTCACCTACTTTACTTCTACCTATCCTGTCCCCAATCAACTTACCGACCTCACCCACACACCCATCTATTCAAAATTCCCCTACCTACCCAATATCCACTTAATCATCTGACACATACACCTACCCTTTCCACTTACACTCTACCCATTCACTTATCTAGTCACCTCATGCACCACACTCTACCTATTCAGCTATTTATTAAACTAACCATGTCCCCTTCAATCCCTTACCTACCCACTCACGTCAACCACCACTGTCCTACCATTTTATCCCAAACTCACCTCAACCATCCACCCTCCATCCACTTATCTACCTGACACAACTACCCACATCGACTCACAAATTCACTCATCCATTCATCTCAACTGAATCAGGACCTTTAGGGGTCTTGTAACATATTGGCGGTGTCCTTACCTCAGGTCCAGAAGATTCAGCTTCTTGTTGATAGGGCTGTGTTATAACATATCTGAACAAGTTGATTTAAAAATATTTATAGCAGCTTGTACAGTAGAAATGAGGCCTGACCTGTCTTGCCTGGTTCTGCTCTGCTGTGACAGAGTTCTCCGAAGCTGCATAGTAATCTCCAGTCCAGAGAATTTACAGATGCAATGACAATCCAATGATTATTGTCACTGCTTGTAGTTTCTGGGCCATTATCACTCATATTGCCCTACTTCTAATTTAACACCTACATTTCCTGAACAGAAATATAATTATTTTTATCTATTTATATTATTTCAGCATTATTGATCTATCAGAACTAAAAGCAGAAAGAGCAACAACTTATATTTATAGAGTACCTTTAACATAATAAAACATCGCAGGGCTCCAAGAAGAACTATAGGAATATGACAATGATTTCAATCATAATCAATTCAGATAGATAGGTTTCTGAGGATTTTCAACAGTTTCCAAACTTTATTGAATAAAAATGAAAAGAGCAAAGCCAGTTACATCTTCAGCATTCAGTCACTAACTTTGAAATCTCAGCCATTTGGGTGTGTAATTTTATAAAATTACGATTTGATAAATCAGTAGAAACATTCAAATCAGGAGGATTTGAGCTATAGGGAGAGGTTGAATAGGATGGGGCTGAGAGGTGACCTTATAGAGGTGTATAAAATCATGAGGGGCATGGATAGGATAAATAGATAAAGTCTCTTCCCTGGGGTGAGAGAGTCCAGAACTAGAGGGCAGAGGTTTAGGGTGGGAGGAGAAAGATATAAAAGAGACCTGAGGGGCAACTTCTTCATGCAGAAAGTGATACGTGTATGGAATGAGCTGCCAGAGGAAGTGGTGGAGGCTGGTACAATTGCAACATTTAAGAGGCATTTGAATGGGTATATGAATAGGAAGGGTTTGGAGGGATGGGCTGGGTGCTGACAGGCAGGACTGGATTGGATTGGGATAGCTGGTCGGCATGGACAAATTGGACCTCAGGGTCTGTTTCCATGATGCACACCTTTATGACTCTATTTTAGTTTTCAGTGTTTGATATATGTGAACATGTAATACATTTTCAGTATTTGATATGTGTGAACATGTCATAATTTTTTAGTGTTTGATATATGTGTACATGTAATCATTTTGACAGCATCCTAAGTTGCTTCACTCTAATAATTTGAATCCCAAAACATCTTTGGTAGAGCAGACTGGTATGATTGTTCCAAAGCTATTTGATAATGGCAGCATATATCTGTGTTTATCAAACAGCAAAACAAATCCTGACTGACCACAATGACATACTTCATCTCAGAAAAGAGCATTGAATCGAGAATCACTATATTTGAAACGTTAGCTGGATGCCGTCTGTAATATTACATTTATAGGTTGTCCATAAAGCAAATACAAATTCTTTGCAGCATGCCTGGTGACATTTACACTGATTTTCCTTTCAATTTAAAGATGAAGCTAATGAGGCTCTCCATCCTTTATTCACAACTGGTGCACCAATTTTACATAGAGGGCAGGTGTGCAGTTAAATGTTGAAGTTGCTGTCTGAACTACAAAATAAGCTTGCCAAAGGAAGTTAGTTCTTGTGCTTTACTCTCTCAAGCAGAAAAGCAGAGTAATGCAGCTGCTAGAAACTGGAAATAAGATCAGAAAAGCTTGCCGAACTCATTCTCAGTCATGTAACCTTTAATAATGCCAATAAGACTTTCTGATATTGAAAATTAACTACTATGGTTGTGCAATTCAATTCCTTCAGGTTTTAATTTTTGTTGGAGACTTTAAAAATATCAAATTTCAAGTTAAAAGTCTCTGTCTCTTTCTCTCTCTTAATCCAATCATTACTCTCTTTATTTCCCTTTCAGTAATTAATATACATCTGCCCATATCAATTTATAGTTGCTTTATAGTCCTTGAGTTTCTTATTTCATAATCTTTCAGTTTAATTGGTTAAGTAGATAATTGCTTTGTTCATACAGATTGCAGCAGACCCTGGGTTTCCCTTGCTGCATCATTATCTGGAGAAGCCGGTGTTGGACTGGGGTGGACAAAGTGAAAAATCACACAACACCAGGTTATAGTCCAACGGGTTTATATGGAAGCACTAGCTTTCAGAGCACCTTCAGGGGGTTAGGAATAGGACCATAAGGCATAGAATTTATAGCAAAAACTTACAGTGTTATGGAAGTAACATACCTTGATTATTTAATAAACCTCGATTGTTGTTAAGTCTTTCATCTTTTAGAATGGATTACAGGTTTTGGTTCATTAATATGTAAATCCCAGAACTTCTTGTAAATCACATTCTCAAGATAAGTTCAGGTTTTAGACAAAAAAGGTGACATCTCAGATCAGACAATGCCTTAAACGTGAGTCTGCCGGTTCTCAATCTTGACTCAGACTGGTTTGAGCAAGGTTTGTTAAATATATCATTTTATCTGCATGACATTGTAATCTTTTGCTATAAATTCAGTGTCTTATGGTCCTACTCTACAACCCCCTGAAGAAGGAATGGCGCTCCAAAAGCTAGTGCTTCCAAATAAACCTCTTGGACTGTCATCTGGTGTTGTGTGATTTTTAACTATGCATCATTATCAACTCACATTTTCTGTAACTTGTGGACTTATCATCAGTTTCTCCTCTTACCATTCATTCTCCTCCAAATCAAACAAAAAAGAGCCAAGTGCTTGGACTTTTAATGTGATACTATTCAGAAATATTGTATAACAACTTATCACACAGTTTTTTAACCACCAACTCTAAAAGCTTTGTCACAACCTAGAACCAGGACTAATTTGATGTCCTAAAAAGCCAAATCCATATAGAGGAAATTTTAAAAAATTCCATTGATTATGTGACATTTTTTAACAAGACATAACATTTGGATTTCCAGAAGGTTTTTGATAAGGTACCACTAATTTAGCTGGTTTAGTGAAAATAAAAGAAATAACTCATGGTGTTGGAGATAGCATATTAGCATGGATAGAGGTTATTCTAACTAATAGAAGATAGAGAACTAGGATAAGGAGGGCATTTTCAGGACAACAGCCTGCAACTAATAAAGTGCCATAGGGATAGGCAGCTGGTGAGGTCTGCAGAGTGGAATGTGAGACTAGTCATACATGGTCCTGACTGGCATCCTAGATGACCACATATGCAGAAGTGCTCCCAACTGCAGAAACCTGAGCTCCATGTTCTGGAGCTCAAGCAGTGGCTGAAGACACTACAGCAAATCCACAAGGCTGTGATTAAGTGGATTGCATATTGAGAGATGGGGTCACACCACAGGAGGGAAGAAAGGAATGAGTGATCACCAGGTAGTCAAAGAAAATCAAGCAGGTAGTGCAGCTGTATCTGGGGGTCCAGATCATAAATTGGCTTTCCATTGTGGAAGTTAAAGATGGTGCTGGCTCCCTAAGGGAGTGCAGACAGACCAAACTTCTGGCATCACTTCTGGCCTGACTGTTCAGGAGGGGAGCAAGAAGAAAGCAGGAGTAATACTGATAGAGGATTCATTAGTTCGAGGGAATGCAGACATCATTCTAGGATAGTGTGTTGCCTCCTGGTGCCAGTGTCAGGAATATTGCCGAACACTGTGGGGCATCCTGAAGGAGAAGGGTGTTAAGTCAGGGGTTATGGTTTAGATTGGTACCAATGATATATAGGTAGAATGTGAAATTAAGTTTTGCATCAACAATTCAAAGAGCTAGGCAGTAGACTAAAAAGCAGGGCTTTGAAATGTTGTAATATCTCAATTAAGTCTGATGCCATGTGAGAGCGAGTACAGGAATAAAATAGGCAGATGAACGTGTGGCTCAAGGATTGGTGCATGAGGGAGGCTTTGAGATTCCTGGCTCACTGGAACCATTTTTTGGGGAAGGTGGAACCTGTTAAGTAGGAAAGACTACACCTGAACTAGAAGGGAACCAGCATCTTTACGGGTGGTTTTCTGGTGCTATTGGGAGAAGTATAAACTAATTCAAAATTAGGGGAAACAGAACATTAGTTCAACAGGGACACAGCACACTTTAATAAAGGAATCAAGTCAGAGGGAGTTCAACGCTCCACCCTCCTCTCCAACCTATCGCCATTATTCCCACCTCCATCTACCTATCACACTATCAGTGACCGTCCCCCAGCCCCAAGCCCCTCCCATTTATCTCTCCATCCTCTCGGCTCACAGGCCTCATTCCTGATGAATGGCTCTTGTCTGAAACATTGATTCTCCTGCTCCTCAGATGCTGCTTGACCTGCTCTGCTTTTCTAGCATCACACTCTCGACTCTGACCTCCAGCATCTGCAGTCTTCACTTTCTCGTAGAGGTTTAATGGTGCTTATTTGTGATATGCTGAAAATGTGTTGCTGGAAAAGCGCAGCAGGTCAGGCAGCATCCAAGGAGCAGGAGAATCGACGTTTCGGGCATCAGCCCTTCTTCAGGAATGAGGAAAGTGTGTCCAGCAGGCTAAGATAAAAGGTAGGGAGGAGGGACTTGGGGGAAGGGCATTGGAAATGCGATAGGTGGAAGGTGGTTAAGGTGAGGTTGACAGGCCGGAGTGGGGGTGGGGGCGGAGAGGTCAGGAAGAAGATTGCAGGTTAGGAAGGTGGTGCTGAGTTCGAGGGTTGGGACTGAGACAAGGTGGGGGAGGGGAAATGAGGAAATTGGAGAAATCTGAGTTCATCCCTTGTGGTTGGAGGGTTCCCAGGTGGAAGATGAGGCGCTCTTCATCCAGCCGTCGTGTTGCTATGGTCTGGTGATGGAGGAGTCCAAGGACCTGCATGTCCTTGGTGGAGTGGGAGGGAGAGTTGAAGTGTTGAGCCACGGGGTGGTTGGGTTGGTTGGTCCGGGTGTCCCAGAGGTGTTCTCTGAAACGTTCCGCAAGTAGGCGGCCTGTCTCCCCAATAAAGAGGAGGTCACATCAGGTGCAGCGGATGCAGTAAATGATGTGTGTGGAGGTGCAGGTGAACTTGTGGCGGATATGAAAGGATCCCTTGGGGCCTTGGAGGGAAGTAAGGGGGGAGGTGTGGGCGCAAGTTTTGCATTTCTTGCGGTTGCAGGGGAAGGTGCCGGGAGTGGAGGTTGGGTTGGTGGGGGGTGTGGACCTGACGAAGGAGTCACGGAGGGAGTGGTCTTTTTCGGAACGCTGATAGGGGAGGGGAGGGAAATATATCCCTGGTGGTGGGGTCCGTTTGGAGGTGGCGGAAATGACGATGGATGATACAATGTATATGGAGGTTGGTGGGGTGGTAGGTGAGGACCAGTGGGGTTCTGTCCTGGTGGCGATTGGAGGGGCGGGACTGAAAGGCGGAGGAGCGGGAAGTGGAGGAGATGCAGTGGAGAGCATCGTCGATCACGTCTGGGGGGGGAAATTGAGGTCTTTGAAGAAGGAGGCCACCTGGGTAGTTCGGTACTGGAATTGGTCCTCCTGGGAGCAGATGCGGCGGAGACGAAGGAATTGGGAATATGGGATGGTGTTTTTATAGGGGGCAGGGTGGGAGGAGGTGTAGTTTAGGTAGCTGTGGGAGTCGGTCGGTTTATAGTAAATGTCCATGTTGATTCGGTCGCCCGAGATAGAAATGGAAAGGTCTAGGAAGGGGAGGGAGGAGTCTGAGATGGTTCAGGTAAATTTGAGGTTGGGGTGGAAGGTGTTGGTAAAGTGGATGAACTGTTCAACCTCCTTGTGGGAGCACGAGGCAGCGCTGATACAGTCATCGATGTAGCGGAGGGAAAGTTGGGAGGTGGTGCCAGTGTAGCTGCGGAAGATGGACTGTTCCACATATCCTATGAAGAGGCAGGCATAGCTGGGACCCATGCGGCTGCCCATGGCTACTTCTTTGGTTTGGAGGAAGTGGGAGGATTGGAAAGAGAAGTTGTTCAGGGTGAGGACCAGTTCAGTCAGTCAAAGGAGGGTGTCAGTGGAAGGGTACTGGTTGGTACGGCGGGAAAGGGAGAAGCGGAGGGCTTTGAGTCCTTTGTGATGGGGGATGGAGGTGTACAGGGACTGGATGTCCATGGTGAAGATAAGGCTTTGGGGACTGGGGAAGCGAAAATCATGGAGGAGGTGGAGGGCGTGAGTGGTGTCCCGAACGCAGGTGGGGAGTTCTTGAACTAAGGGGGACAGGACCATGTCGAGGTATGCAGAGATGAGTTCGGTGGGGCAGGAGCAGGCTGAGACAATGGGTCGTCCGTGGCAGTCAGGTTTGTGGAATTTGGGCAGGAGGTAGAAACGGGCGGTGTGGGGTTTTGGGACAATGAGGTTGGAGGCGGTGGATGGGAGATCCCCTGAGGTGATGAGGTTATGGATGATCTGGGAGATGATGGTTTGGTGGTGGGAGGTGGGGTCATGGTCAAGGGGGCAGTAGGAGTAGGAGCTGGCGTTTAGCCTCAGCGGTGTAAAGGTCGATGCGCCAAACTACTACCGCGCCTCCCTTGTCTGCTGGTTTGATGGTGAGGTTGGGGTTGGAGCGGAGGGAGTGAAGGGCTGTACATTGTGAGGGTGAGAGGGGTAGAGAGGTTGAGGCAGTTAATGTCGCGGCAGCAGTTGGCTATGAAGAGATCAAGGGCAAGTAAGAGGCTAGCACGGGGTGTCCAGGTGGATGGGGTGTGTTGGAGGTGGGAGAAGGGGTCGTCAGAGGGTGGGCGAGAATCCTGGTTGAAGAAGTAGGCGCGGAGGCGAAGGCGGTGGAAGAATTGTTCAATGTCTCGCCGCGTGTTGAACTCGTTAATCCGAGAGCGTAGGGGAATGAAGGTGAGGCCTCTGCTGAGGACTGATCTTTCATCCTCAGAGAGGGGTAGTTCTGGAGGGATGGTGAAAATACGGCAGGGCTGGGAGCTGGGATCTGGTGTGGGTGTGGAGCTGGGAGTGGGGGCGGAGATCGATGTGGGGCAGGGTTAGGAGTGCGGACGGAGATTGGCATGGGGGCGGAGACGCATGTGGCGTGGTAGTTGTGCAGGTTAGTGATGTCACTGGGGGTGGAAATGGCTGCGTCGATGACAGAAATGGTGTTATTCCCGATAGCCATGGACCCCGTGAATCTGTCGACGATGGTCTTCCTGGCGATCATGGAGGCGGTTGTCTGGGCGGCGATCGCGGAGGCTGCGAGGTCGGTGGAGGCAGAAGTGACGTCATGGTTCGCAGTGGCAGTTGCTGCCGTGGGCGCTGCAGCGGCCGCGTGGTTAATGGCGCCCGAGTGATTTCGGAGGCTGATGGACGATTTTGGAACAGTTGAGGAACCCAGAGTGTGGAGGTAAGTACATGAGAGTTTTTGGTACTTACTGTCTTTAATTTCCGATATGGCTAGGAAGAACTGTTTGTTTTGTGTATGGATTCTTCTGTGGATGAAGAACAGTAGAGGTCCTTTGCAGGTCTGTGAGAGTGTTGTCCTGAGCTGGGGTAGGTCTAATTGCAGGGAATGTAGGTAGCGGCGTATGGCTGCAAGCGTGGAGCAAAGGATCTGGAGGGAGGTCTGTGGCTGGAGGCTTCAGATTTGTTGTAGGTACTGGTTGTCCTGGTTGAGTCCAAACTTTGTTGGTCTGAATGTAGTCCGGAGTCCGTGCGGGGTCAGTCTGTTCCGTAGGCAGGTGCTGAGGAAGGAGATGTGGCTGTGGTAGAAATCTAATATTAACTGAGCCTGCCTGTTGAAAAACTGGCGGGCTCAAGTTGACCATCCTTTTTAAACCTTTTGATTTTATGCTGCAAGACACTGTCAATTTCATGCCCAGAGTGTTCAAATAAAATTACCCCATAGTATCATGATTTTGCAGAACCGAGTACCTATTTGGCTTTCAACCTTTGTCTTGCACCACCATCCTGTGCCTTTCCCTCATTTCTCAGTAAAAACCTGACTCCTTAAGGAAACATTAGTGTCTGACATTTCAACAATGATTCATCTTTATTACATCTGTTTTAAGTTTAGTTAAATTATTTAACTGATCGATTCATTAAAAATTGTAATGAATTATAAATAAGCATGCTATTAAATCTACATCGTATCTGGTTCACAGAAAAAGATCAAGAGAGTATTCATAGATAATTAATCCTTCTCAACTATGAAAACAAAACCATTAGCTCAGATCCAGCAGAGCAGGGAGCACAGAAATATTTGCTTATGTCTGAAAAAAATGCAAGATTAATAATGCAACATTAATTATCTGAGGTTTAACAGAACCGTTAATTGTCTCAGATTATTAAGATTAGCCTATTCAGGTTTTTAAGCTTCCATAATTAACATAAGATTGTGCTGAAGAATGTATTGACATATCTTTTACCAGAATCTGGAAATCTATCATGCACAAACCTCTGCAAGAAATCCTCCTAGTTATATTTTTTCCATTCTCCAAGAGAATTGCTGTACTAATAGTAATGGAAACCTAATAGTAGCAAATGCAACATGAGATAGTCAAGACCCACTTGGGAAAGTGCACGGATACTCAAGGACCACTACACCTCGGATCATCATAAAAGTTAAAGATTCAGTTAAATTTCTCAAAGTCCCAAATTTACCTGTCTGATGGATTGAGACAAATGCAAAACGCTGACCAAGTTTCTGTACTTAACATGAACTACTATTTATTCCAAACCAAAATAAACACAGGCAAGCAAAAAAAAAGAATTATTGACAGATAACTCTACTCGCTGAAACTCTGAACCCTTTGCAAACCCTTACAACACTTGCAGACACAGACAAACAAACAAAAATGGATATTATGGGTGGAAGATAAAATATCAGGGAAACATAGTTGAATAGCAGAGCTAATTGACAAGGGTAAACTGGCAAGGAAAATAAAAACTGAAAATAGGAGCTTTTGTCAATATATAAAAAGGAAGAGAGAGGTCAAAATGAACGTAAACCCCTGAGAAAATGAATCTGGGGAGATTGTTATTAGAAACAATGAAATGCCAGTGAGTTAAATGGATATTTTGCTTCAGTCTTTATATTGGAAGTTACTTCGAACATCCAATTAATACTGAATAATAAGGGGAGGAATTCAATACCATCACGATCACTGGAGAATTAGTATTAGACAAATTAATGGAGCTAAAGGCAGATAAGACCCTGACCATATCTCAAAAGAGGTAGCTATCAAGATTGTGGATAAATGGGGTGAGATTTTCCAAAATTCTTTGGATTCTGGAGAAATACCAGAGATTGGAAAACTGCCAACGTGACAGCCCTATTCAGAAAGGGAAGGAGGCATAAAGCACGAGGCGACTAACCCGATTAGCCTAACCTCTATGATGAGAAAAATGTTGGAATCAATTATGAAGGAAGTGAGAGTAGCACATTTGTAAAATTGTAATCTAATCAAGCACAGTAAACATGGCTTCATGAAAGGGAAATTGTGTTGATGAATTTATTAGAGTTTTTTGAGAAAACCTCAACCAGATTGGATAGAGGGGAACCAGTAGATCGTTGTATTTGCAGAAGACATTTGCCAAGGGACCTCACAAAAGATTAAGTCATAAGTCAAGAACCCATGGTACTGGGTTGAGAATTGGCTAATGGGCAGGATGCAGCAAGTGGAGATAGAGGGTTCTTTTTCAGGTTAGTAACCTGTAACCAGTGGGGTATCACAGGAATCATTGCTGGGAGTATAAATGTTTACTGTGTAGAGGAAGGAAGCATATGTACTATAGCAAAATCTGTAGACAACATAAAAATAGATGGAAAGGTATGTGGAGTTGAGAGAACAGTTTACACAGAGATATTGATAGGTTATCTGACTGGATAAGTTGACAAAACAAGTCGACAGTTGGAAAATGTGAAGGAGTTCATTTTGGAAGGAACATTTCATTCCATTTCATTACTTCATTGCAAAAAGTGAAAAAAAGAGAGATGCTCTCTCTTGCTGTCTGGAGACCTTCTGCCCTGTATTGTTCACACATAAGGCAAATATGTTTCCAGGACCAAATCAGACATTTGTTGTCATGCTGATAACTCCTGGCCTCCACAACCACGCAGGGGAAGATCATGGCTTAATGGTATTATCACTAGATTCTCAATTCAGATACCCAGATAATATCATGGGGACCTGGGTTCAAATCCTGCCATGGTTGATAAAGGGATTTGAATTCAATACGTGTCTGGATTTAAAAGTCTAATGATAACCATTGTTGGGAGAATCCATCTGCTTAAGTAGTGCCTTTTTGGGAAGGAAACTAACATATATAACTTCAGATCCGCACCAATAGTTAGGAGAAAGTGAGGACTGCAAATGCTCGAGATCAGAGTTGAGAGTGTGGTATTGGAAAAGCACAGCAGGTCAGGCAGCATCTGAGGAGCAGGGGAATCGACATTTCAGGCAAAACTCTTCATCAGGAATCCTGATGAAGGGCTTTGCCCAAAACGTGGATTCTCCTGCTCCTCAGATGCTGCCTGACCTGCTGTGCTTTTCCAGCACCACACTCTCCACACAATAACTGTCTTCTGGCCATGAGGGAGGGTTAATAAGTACTGATATAACATCCTACTTATCCTGTGAATAAATTAAAATAATACTTAAGACCCAAACATTCTGTTTCTGTGTGAAACTTTCTCTGAACAAATAGACTGTGCTGTTGGATTTCAAACATTTTCTCCCACTAATTAACAGTGTAAACACAATCAAAAATTGCAGCAACTCCTTCTTGGTTAGAAACAGTTCTTTTTGTCAATTTGTTAAACATTCAAAAATTAAAAAAAGATTTGGTCTTCACAATTAAATGTGTTAGTCTGTGTCATAATATGTGTATAAATGATTGCATGTGTGTTTATGTAAAGCAATTAACATCTTATTTTTATTGCTCATTTTATTAAAATATTTCCTCTCTGTTAAATTTTAAAATGGTAGTATCAAGGTACAGTTTGAGGAAAACAAGTTTGCTTTATGTGACCAGCTGTTAGCTTTCTGAAGCACCAATTGTGCTGATAATTCAGTCCACATAAAGCGACAATGGCAATATACCAACACTCAGGAAAGCTGCACACAGGAATGGTTTCTTTCCAAGCCTTCTCTATGCAATTAATCAAATAAGGTGTTCAAATTCTGACATCAACAACCTGCATTAGCATTTTCTACATCGTTGACTTGCTGTTTGGCAGCAGCACAGGCTTCATTATGGTCTCCAGACAACATAACTGTGTGGTGACCTTTTAGGGGACTTATTGTGAGTTATTAGATAGGAATTATAAAAGGGCAATTTATGTACTTTATTGACTGTAGGTGGGCTGTAATTTTCATTGCCATTAAATAACATGGAAAACAAGAGAATTTTGAATTTGAATTAATTCAATCTGAACCAATTTGATTTTAACCAGTGCAAATTACACATTATTTAAGAAATTGGAACAATGCCATTTTGTTCTTTGGGAAAAACGTTATTATTATTTATATTATATTTGTGTCAATGGAGTAGCTAGCACATGTTTCAGTTGGTTCAAGTTAGGGATTGATTTATATTTCTTCTAAGCCTGCATTACACTGTGATGCTGTACTGTGATTATGAAACACCAGTGCATCAGCATGACCACTGATTTGACCTCCAACACAACCCCACTCTTGTCCATGTTTCAATATGCTCCAAGTGCTAATCATAAACATACAAAATTAATAGGATGAAGCTAACTAGTCTATCAAGCATGGTCTATACCATGATGGTTGGAGACATGTTGAGACACTTCTTTTCCCCACCCACAGAGCCATCTGAAAGAGCAAAAAGCAAGGTACATCAGGAAATAAATACTCTGGAAATTTCCCCTCCAAAACCCACAAAAAATGAAAACCATTCTAGATAATTGCATGGACCAAGTGATGTCAACCTCTTCGTGTTCATCTGCAAAAGCTTCAATTTGTCTAGAACTCTTTCTCCTGCATCCTATTCAACTCTAAATCATATTTACCTGTTGAACTAGCCCTTACAACTTTCATTATTTTCTGTGAATAATGAGGTGGATTTTATGATTATGTGCGGGGGTCAGTCTTGGGGGAGGGACTTCTACCCCAGGCACAGGACCTCTTGCCCTTGAGAACTGCTGATCAATTTGATTAGCCAGCAACTGAGAAGTCCCAACTCTGCCAGGAGCAAGTTTTGTTCATCACTGGGGTTTCAGTAAGTTCCACCAAGAAGGAAGATAGGGAGAGACATTAAGGCAAGTCCAGAAAATTTGGTCAGAGAGGAACTGGGGACCGTAGCAAGATGGGGGTGCAGAGGTAGTGAGATTTTATGGGTTAAGATGCTTGGATAACGTACCATCTTGGGATTCTGCCCCAAAGGACATTGTTATACTCCCAAAGAAGACAATCCCCTCACTTCATTTGTTCCTTTTACTCTAAGCCATTAAACTTTGCAGGATATTCACTTTGCACTTAGCTTTCCCATTCAAAGTTTTGAAGTAGCTTTAAGTTTTAATTATTTTTAATAATACCTTTTGTTAAAAATTTCCTTGAAGCATAGATTTTGGAACTTACCTTTGATGAGCTCCCTGTAACCTACATCCATTTGCTCCTTTGAGTCTGTGTTTTTACTCCTTACCAACTACCATCCAGCCTCCATCCCACTACAAGGTTCTTTTGGTGCAATATAAATTTAACTTATTATTACTAAAAGAGGAGACATTGATAATGTACAATACGCATTTTAATAATTGTCTCCTCATTTGACTGGTCACTAGATTAGAACTTTCCTAAATTTGGCAAAAGATTCCTTTGTCCAGGTTACAATTATCACCTTATTTACAGTGAGTCACAGATTTAATATACATCTTATATAATTATTGTTTTCAGCCTTGCTGTGTAAATTACTATCAATTAATAGCTTTCATAAGTGATCATTTTTAATTTGCTTGTTGTAGGTTGCTACAATGCTCATTTGTACATCTTTTTAAGAAAAGAGATTTCTTATGCTCAAAATGAAAAATTACTTCAGCCTCAATAGCAGGTTTGGACTCATATCATTTGTCTAAATGCAAATACATTGGTATATTTCCCACAGTTCGTCAAAAGTTCAAATGAAACTTGTCTACCATAGAATAAAAATTGCTTACTGTCTCCTTGGCAACGCAACGGACCAACTGCAAGTCTTGCTTCAGATCCTGAACGGCTCGTGTCTCCAACCAATACCTGGCTTACAGGCAGATGACTTTTATAGGCAAGAAGGCCAGTATCTTTCCTCCTGAAAAAGAATTGGTTGACAAAAGGATGAATTATTATGTTTGAAAATGTCTACTTATCTCAGCTCGAGCTTAAGCAGTATGGATGTTGCATCCTTTTGCATATTGCAACTAAAAAGTACAATGCCTTGGTGAACATTTTGTATTTGTTTTCAAACACAAATTGAAAAGTTAAAAATGTATTGGAAGTATCATGTGACATCATTAAATGAAAATATAAGCACTTGGTTTTAATTTTCTCATGCTAAAAATCATTTGTCAAAACATTTTACGGTGCTTTTTAAATTGGCCAACTAGCTTTGATCAATCAGCTGGAATGATAGGAAGGGGGTATTCCACCTTTCACTGACTATTAGTTTGCAGCATTCAATCTGCCAGACTACATATTGGGCACATTAAAATGGAGTGGTGGAGGCTGAAACCTTTAGTTGGCATTGATTCCCCGAAGGGCCTCAACTGAGCCATAGACATGTAGCCAAGTCAAAAGCATGGCAGGAAAGTTGGGGGCCAGCTAACGACAAGCACATGGCAGATAACATAGTAAGCCAATGCACAAGTCCACACACCTGTCATCCCAGCAATTATTCACCCATAAAATTCAACCCTGTGGTCTTAGGAAGCTTTCCAGTGGGGTAGAAGAACAGAAGAGTGAAAGTGATAGGGGAATCCATAGTTTGTGGGGTGCAAACTCTCCTCAAGCCAAGAATGAGAATCCCAAAGGATATGTAGCCTTCTCACACCTATGGTAAAGGCTGTCTTACATTGATTAGCATGGAACAAAGGGAGGGATTAAACTAATTTCTCATTGTCCATGTCGGAACAAGTGACATAGGAGGAAGTCCTCCTGAGAGTATTAGGTTCTAATTTAAAAAGCAGGACCTCCAGGATAATCTCTAATTTTATTGAACCAGCTACATATAAACCAGCTTTGGAACTGACTGATTAGGAGAATATAGGAATGAGGGGTCCCTTTTAACAGGACACTGACATTAGTTCTGGAACAAAAAGTTGTTTTGCCAATGGGATACATTCCACCCAAGACCAGAGAAAGACATGATAAGACTTTGTGCTTCTACTTCTGTGTCTCTTACAACCCCCACCCTCACCTGTCTCTCATATCCTTCAGCTGTCCAGAAAAACCAAGACTGAAAGTAAAATATGGAGATGAAAAACAAACAGGTGGAATAGTTGCTGGGGATAATAGAATGTGTTTTATTAATTCATGGGATGTGTAAATAGCCTGCATTTATTGCCTATCACTGATTGCCTTGGAGAAGATGGTACTGTTATGGACCAGGCCAGACCCCCTCAAAACATTTCAAGAAGGTAGCCCAGACTCTAACTTTTCTAGTTGTTTTATCAGGTGTAGAGTGGATATTCCAGGAGTGATGCAGCTGGTCAAACCACTCAGTTTTAAACAAAATAGAATTTATTTGCAGACTACTGAGTGAAAGATAAGCAAAAGAAAACAGAAATCCCGACACGATATCTCCTGCAACTTAACAAAGAGCTGCTCTGATTTTCTGCAACATCCCATCAAACACACCCCTTAGCAACAAGGTAAATTCAAACACAGACTCTTCCAGGAGAGATTGCAGAGGGGATCAGCCAGGGACAACTGGCTGAAATATGGAACCACATTTTGTTCCCAGCAACTTCTTGGGGTCATAGCTGAAACTAAACCAAACTGGAAACATCCCTGAACTGGGAGAACTGTCCACCCCCTTCATTATACAAGTGTTTTCAAAATAAACCCTAAAAGCCTTTTCCCTGGTTGTTGCCTGAGGCAGTATCTGTTAGCCATAATCAAAGTGGCCTTATCCCAGACAAATCAGAACCTGTGCCTTTTACAACCCCTTTTGAAATAAAAACATAACTTTGTTAAAGGAGCAGCATTATCACAGTAGTGAGTGGCCTTCTTGAACATCTGTAGTCCTTAAGGTAATGGGACAATCCGCAGTGCTGTTAAGAAGGAAATTTCAGGATGCTAACCCAGTGAGAGTTAAGGAATAGGAATGTAATTCCAAGTTAGGACAAAGTGTAACTTGGAAGGAACATGCAGATGATGAATTTGCCATGGATCTGTTTTCCCCTTGACTTTCTAGTAGTAGAAGTCACAGGTTTTGAAGATGCTGTCTAAGGACGTTTGGTGACTTACTGCATTACATCTTGTAGATGGTAACACAACTGCCACTGTGCATCAGTGGCGAAGGGACTGAACGTTGAAGAGGTGGACGTGGTGCCAATTAAACTGATGGCTTTATCCTGGATGGTGTTAAGCTTCTTGAATTTTGTTGAAGCTTCCAGGCAAGTAGAGAATATTCTATTACAATTGCCACAAAATTTCTAGCCTCTGATCCATTTTTATAGCAAAATTTATCTGGCTGGTCCCAGTTCTTTTATTGGACAATGGTGGCCCCAAAGAAGTTGACAGTAGGGCATTTAATGGCAGAAATATGACTGAGGTCAAGAGTAATGGTTGGGTTCTCTTTTGTTGCAGAAGATCCCTACTTATATGGCATGAATGTTACTAACCACTTGCCAGCCCAAACCTGGATATCGTACAGGTTTAGTTGCATAATGAATACAGACTGCTTCAATATTTGTGGAGTTCTGAAGGGTGCTTAACATTGTGTAATCATTAATGAACTTTCCCCCTTTGACTTTATGATGGAGGGAATGTCATTGATAAAGTAGCTGAAGGTGGTTTGGCCAATAATATTACTCTGAGGAATCCATACAGTGATGCCCTATGGCTGAGATGATTGACCTCCAATGACTGCCACAACATTCCTTTATGCTAGGTATAACTCAAACTAGTGGAAAGTTTTCTTTCTTATTTCTGTGTCTGCAGTTTTGCTCGGGAGCCTTGATGCCACACTCAGTCAAATGCCTTGATGTCAACAGCAGCCACTCTCACTCCACTTCTGGGGTTCAATTCCTTTATCAATATTTTGACCAAGGCTGTAACAAGATCAAATGCTGCATATGTCTGATGGAACCTAAATCAAGTATCAGTGAATGGTTTAATATGGGCCACTTGATAGAATCATTGATGACAACCTCCATTGCTTTGCTGATGAGGCAATAATTGGCTGACTTTGATTTGTAGAAAGTGAGGATTGCAGATGCTGCCTGACCTGCTGTGCTTTTCCAGCACATGTTTTGACTTTGATTTGTCTTGTTTTTGTGGAAAGGATGTATTTTCCACCTTGTTAGGTAGATGCCAGTGTTGTAGCTGTACTAGAACTCCCTGATTAAGGGAGCGGCTAGATCTGGAACACCATTATTCAGTACTTTGCTGAGGTATTACAACAAGTGAATCAAATCTTGTGGTCATCTGATGCTCATGTGGGGGCATATTCTAACAGAGCAGGAAGTCTGACAGACTGTTCCTCTCTTTGCATAAAAGCCTTAAGATCAATTGAAATCTCTGCTATTGAAGTGCCTGATCTTCTAACTCGACACAGAGAGCAATCAGATCTGGCATTTAGCAATATAAATTGCTTAATAAGTACTGTATTTATCAATTGACTATTCATGATGTAGCATTCCAAATATCTAAACAATATGGAATATCATGTGTCTTGGGTCCCAAAGATGCACAATGGTTCACAAAAATGATTTGAAGGTGATATGCAATAATTGAATTTATTCTGAAATAATGTTTTTCATTATTATATTATTTGGTAATCAGGTTCACATATTTGTTAGAACATAGAACATAGAACATAGAACAATACAGCGCAGTACAGGCCCTTCGGCCCTCGATGTTGCGCCGATCAAAGCCCACCTAACCTACACTAACCCACTATCCTCCATATACCTATCCAATGCCCGCTTAAATACCCATAAAGAGGGAGAGTCCACTACTGCTACTGGCAGGGCATTCCATGATCTTACGACTCGCTGAGTGAAGAACCTACCCCTAACATCAGTCCTATATCTACCCCCCCTTAATTTAAAGCTATGCCCCCTTGTAATAGCTGACTCCATACGCGGAAAAAGGTTCTCACTGTCAACCCTATCTAACCCCCTAATCATCTTGTACACCTCTATCAAATCACCCCTAAACCTTCTTTTCTCCAAAGAAAACAACCCCAAAAAGATTTTGAAGTAGATTCGATTACCTACAGTGTGGAAACAGGCCCTTCACCCCAACAAGTCCACAATGCTCCGCCGAAGCGCAACCCACCCATACCCCTACGTCTACCCCTTACCTACACTACGGACAATTTAGGATAGCCAATTCACCTGGCCTGCACGTTTTTGGACTGTGGGAGGAAACCGGTGCACCCGGAGGAAACCCACGCAGACACGGGGAGAATGTGCAAACTCCACACAGTCAGTCGCCTGAGGCGGGAATTGAACCCGGGTCTCTGGCACTGTGAGGCAGCAGTGCTAACCACTGTGCCACCGTGCCGCCCACGAATTTCTGAAATGTACTTAAATTGGTTTTCCAGATTATAGAGTTACATAGTGTAAAATTTCTTGTATCAATATTTTTTGATGTACATTTTGGATAGTTAATGAAATAAATTCTCATTTGTCACTATCATTAGATTACATGCTTTAATAGTTGAGTGGTTGGACTGAATTAAAAAGCAGGTTAGGAAGAATATGACGTGAAATGCATTGATTCTAAAACATAAGTACACATCAATTGCACATACTTGGGGTGTTGCAGTTGTTGAAGGGAAATCATATCTTCAGATACAGTGTGAAACACTGGTCACTTTGAAAACACATAATTCTCCTTCCTGAGGCTTGTTCCTTCACTGATTGTTTTAGTTATTTTATGGCACATGTACAAATCACATTAAAGTTGAAATCTTTACCTGATTACAAGATCTTAAACATATTTGCTTAAATGATGGTTAAGTGTGTTAAAATTTAACTTTCGAGTCTTAAAAGAGAAATGTACTGTTGTGAGTTTAATGGTTCTTCAGGGCCTCACCGTTTACATTGATTCACATTGATTTGTATTTGGACTTATTCTAGTAAGCTGTGGTGGATGTTGGTGTATACCTGGCATTAGTTAATTGGGGTATTTTGGGTTAAGTTATTTGTAAGTCGAACCCAGTGAAACAATACATTTTACATTTTTTGTTTTAAGTTTACTGTACATCTGTTTTTGGATGAATTAAGGTTAAAAACAGAGTAATGCATTTCTTCTTTCCATGTATGGTCTGTGCAAAGATTTGTAGCTCTGGTGCCGATAGCTGTAGTTGTAGGTATGTTTGCCGAGCTGGGAAGTTAATTTGCAGACGTTTCGTCCCCTGTCTAGGTGCTTTCGAGCCTCCTGTGAAGCTGTACTGTTTCTTCTGTAATTTATTTTGTTCTGTTCCTGTTACTTCCAGTTGCTGGTTCGAGTTGTTCATTGTAGTGGTGGATATATTGGGTCTTGGGCTATGTGCTACCTACACCTCCATAATTTTTATTGCCTCGGCCATCTTCACCATGGACATCCAGTCTCTGCACACGTCCATCTGGCATGGCGAGGGCCTCCAAGCCCTCTGATTCTTCCTCTCCCAACGACCCAACCTGTAGCCCTCCACTGACACATTCATTCGATTGGCGGAACTGGTCCTCACTCTCAACAAATTCTCCTTTGAAACCTTCCGCTTCCTTCAGACCAAAGGTGTAGCCATGTGCATCTGCATGGGCCTCAGCTATGCCTGCCTCTTTGTTGAATATGTGGAACAGTCCACCTTGTGCAGCTACACCAGCACCATTCCCCACCTTTTCCTCTGCTATATTGATGACTGTGTCGGCGCCACCTTATGCTCCCATGACAAGGTTGATTAGTTCACCAACTTCAAAACTACCTTCCACCCTGACCTCAAGATCACCTGGACCATCTCGGATATTTCCCTCCCTTTCCTGGGCCTCTCTGTCTCCATCTCTGGTGTCTCACTCAACACAGACATCTACTTCAAACCCACCAACTCCCACAGCTACCTGGACTCCTCCCACCTCCCCCCCCCCCCCCCCACCCAGTAAAAACGTATCCCTTATTCCCAATTGGAACAAGGATAGAACCACTCAGGTTCTCACCTTCCACCCCACTAATCTCTGGAGACAGCACATTATCCTCTGTCATTTCTGTCACCTACAAACAGACTCTACCACCAGAGATATACTTCCCTTCTCACGCCATTTGCATTCCATGGAGACCATTCCCTCACAACTCCCTCGTTAGGTCCACATCCCTCATTAACACACCTACCTTCCCTTGCTGCAGTAAGAGGTGTAAAACCTGTACCCACACCTCCCCCCTCACCTCCGTCCAAGGCCCCAAAGGATCCTTTCACATCTGGCAGAGACTTTCCTGCTGAACTACTGTGTCCGTTGCTCTCCATGTGGTCTCTACATTGAGGAGACAGGACGCTAACTCATGGAACATTTCAGAGAACATCTCTGGGAAACCAACCAACTCCATCACCCTGTGGCCGACCACATCAACTTCCCCTCCCACTCCAACAAGGACATCCAGTCCTGAGCCACCTCCACCGCCAAATCCTAGCCACCCAACGCCTGGAGGAAGAACGCCTCGTCTTCCGCCTTGGGACCCTCCAATCACATAGCATCAATGTTGATTTCACCAGTTTCCTCATTTCCCACCCCTCCACCTCATCTCCAATCCAACCCGCCAACTCGGCAACCACCCTCTTAAACTGTCGTACCTGTTCATCTTCCTTCCCACCTATTCACTCTACCCTCCCCTCCAACCTATCACAATCACCCCCCCAACTGCAACTACCTACCTTCCTCCAGCCCCACCCCCACCCTCCTATTAATCGCTCAGCTTCCTTCCTCTTCCCCTACATTCCTAATGAAACGTTTATGCCCAAAACAGCAATTCTGCTCCTCAGCTGTTCCTGACCTGTTGTGCTTTTCCAGTGCCACACTTTTCGACTATGATTATTGTGTTATCCCAGTCGAATTTGTGGTCCTTGTCATCTGTGTGTATGGCTACTTGGGTCAGCTGGTCATGGCCTTAGTTGGTGTTCATGGATACGGATTGCTCGTTGTCTGCCTGTTGTCCCATATACTGTTTTGTGTGGTATTTGCATAGAATCTTGTCAATTATCTTGGTCTTGCACATGATAGGTACAGGGTCTTTTGTCCTGGTGAGTTGTTTTCTGAGCGTGGCTATCAGTTTATGAGTTGTCATGAATCCCAGTGGTTGGAGACATCTGGCTGTCAGTTCTGAGATTTTGTTTTATGTAAAAAAACTAGTGTTGCTAGTGCGTAAGGTCGTGGCCTGTCGTCATGTTGTTTGTCCTTTAGGCATCTTCGGATGAAGTTGCGGGGATATCTGTTCTTGGCGAATACTCTGTAGAGGCATTCTTCGCAGGTCAGGAGTGCCGTAGTACGTTGTAGCCCTTTTGAACAAGGTCCAAATGCAGCTTCTCTTGTGTGTATTTGGATGGTTGCGGTTGTAGTGCAGGACCTGGTCAGTGTGTGTGACTTTCCTGTACACCTTTGCATTCACCGATCTGTGTTATTTCTACCACCACATCCAGTTTTGGGAGTTGATTGTTGGTTTCCTCCTCTCTCGTAAATCTGATCCCTGTGAGTATGCTGTTGATGATCTGGGTTGTGTTCTCGATTTCTATTCTCTTAATGATAACAAAAGTATTGTCCATATATCTGATCCAGAGTTTGGGTTCGATTTGTGAGAGGGCTGTTTGTTCCAATCATTGCATCACTGCTTCTGCTATGAGCCCAGAGATGGGTGACCCATAGGTGTTCCATTGATCTGTTCATATGTTTGGTTATTGAATGTGAAGTGTGTCGTCAAGCACAGGTCTAGCAGTTTGAGTATGTAGTCCTTGTTGATAGGTTCCCTTTTGTGTTGTCTGTTCTGCTTGTCCAGGAGGTTGGCTATTGACTCTCTGGCTAGAGTTTGGTCAATTGAAGTGAACCAGTGCTCTTACATCAAATGAGACCATTGCTTCATCCTTGTCTATGTTTATGTTCTTGATGTTGTCTTGTAATTTCTGTAATGATTGTATGGAATGTTCTATGCCATAGATTATTTTTGTCTGATCTCTCTATTTTCTGCATATGTTTATGATAGTATTATGATTAACAAACTTTGGTGAATTCAAGGTAATTCATCCATCCAGATCCCATCACAGCTTGGATGTAATACTATGGGAAGGTTAGAGTCGACATGATAGCAGTATTCTACCAAAAATAGTGTCAAAGAACCCGACCAAACTAAGAACCATCAGGGGCAAAGGAAATGACCTCTAATAGAAGCAGTTTGACTTGACACACAAGAAAATGATCACAGTTTCTGAAGGCTAATTCTTGCTGTCCAGGATATTGTTGCAGGAATTCATCAGGACAGGATCCCCCTTCAACTTCTTCATGATGAAGAAACCCTCCATAATACAGTAAGGGATTAGCTTCATTCTTAATAACTACAGGAACACAGTCCCATTCATAATTCTTTAAAAGATATCTTCTCGCCTCCAGCAGGTTTACATCTGTGTTTGGACTGGAGTGAAAGTTATGTTTTTGCCAGGCCGTGAGCAACTCCAACAAGAAAAAGCCTGACAACCTCTGCTAACTGTGAATGGAGCCACCACAACTGAGTCCTCCACCAGCAACACCCTGGGTTGTCCCCTTCTCATCACAAGTGAAACTAGATCTAGGTAAACAGAGCCAACAATAATAAAAGGTGGAAACCCTGCTGTCTTTCCATCTCTATCTGATTAAATCCATACCAGGAAATCCTGCAGATGGCTGTGCTCCTTCTGCTAATTGAGACATTAGCAGGCCATTACTTAGTATTAATCCAATAGAGAGTGGAGGCTTACTGTGCAATGAACACAACAAGCAAAACCCTGTGAGACGTTTTGAGGGCTTCCTGAGTGTTCCTCATTCAAAAGTACTCAGTGTGTAATTGAGGGAGCTGGAGTTGTGAGGTGGGAGGTGCCCTCTGAGTGTTATACCGATCTCCTTCTCCCAAGCTGCTGCTGGGCCTGCAGTTGAAGCTCCCATAGCCACCACCCTATTGTGGCCTGTGATTAAGGAATGGTAAAAGCCATCAAGTGTATAGTACTGAAGGAAGAGATATACATTGTATAGAAGCTCAGCTTTGTGTCAAGCTACAGTTGTGAGCAGTCTATTCCAGTGTGAGACCACGGCTGGAGAGGACTATGGTTGATGGAATGGGATGGACAGTTGAGGGCTAAAGAAAATAGATTCAATTTTCTCAAAGTTTAATGGGAGAAAATTTTAAACTGGTTTCAATGTAGTCAGCCAATAAAAAGGCAGTGGAGGGATGGAGAGAGATGGTGACAATGGATCAGCATGCTATTAGTGTATGTTTGCAACTGACATGTCTTTGGACAATGTGTACTGAATGGCAACATGTTGCTGAGCAACAGGAATGTTCCAAAGATGCATTATTGGAAGCAACTCTGAAGAGAATGATGCAAGGGAGAGAAGAAGCTTCACTCGCAGTAGTGGGAAGGTTATTGATGAAGTGCAACCTGTATATCACACTCAAACTTGTAAGCACTGTTCTGAACTGATAACAAGCCAGGGAACTATAGACCAGTGAGCCTGACATTGGTGGTGTGCAAGTTGTTGGAGGGAATCCTGAGGGATAGGATGTACATGTATTTGTAAAGGCAAGGACTGATTTGGGATAGTCAACATGGCTTTATGCGTGGGAAATCATGTCTCACAAACTTGATTGAGTTTTTTGAAGAAGTAACAAAGAGCATTGATGAGGGCAGAGTGGTAAATGTGATCTATATGGACTTCAGTAAGGCGTTTGACAAGGTTCCCCATGCGAGACTGGTGAGCAAGTTTAGATCTCATGGAATAAAGGGAGAACTTGCCATTTGGATACAGAACTGACTCAAAGGTAGAAGACAGAGGGTGGTGGTGGAGGGTTGGACTGAAGGGTCTGTTTCTGTGCTGAACATCTCTATGACTCCATGACTTTAAGAGTGTGAACCTATAACTCTGACCTAATCTGAGCCCAAAATCATGAAGTGAACACGTATCCCTGATCTAAGCCTATAACCCCAACCTAAGCCCAAATCCTGACCCAAGCCCATACATCGTCCCAAGCCTGCGCCCCTGACCGAGCCCAAATCTCTGACTTAAGCCTGTAGCTTTGACCACAGTCTATATTCCTGACTCAAGTCTGTAACCTTGGTCTCATTGACCAGAAGACATAAAAGCAGAAACTAGGCCATTCAATCCATCGAGTCTGCTCCAACATTCAATTATGGCTAATAAATTTCTCATCCCCATTCTCCTGCTTTCTCCCTGTAGCCCTTCATCCCATTGATAATCAAGAACCTATCTATCTCAGTCTTAAATACACTGAATGACCTGACCTGCACAGCTTTCTGTGGCAGTGAGTTCCATCGATTAAATACTCGCTGGCTGAAGAAGTTTCTCCTTATCTCCATTCTAAAAGGTCTTCCCTGTACTATAAGGCTGTGCCTTTGGGTCCTAGTCTCTCCTACCAATGGAAATAATTTCCCAAAGTCCACTTTGTCCAGACCATTCAGCATTCTATGTTTCATGTCCTAAAGGACACTGCTTCTAGACTGGGTCTGCAGCAGATGGTGAGGGACCAGACAAGAGGGAAAAGCATATTTGTTGACCTCCTTCTTATCAATCTGCCTGCTGCAGATGCATCTGTCCATGACAGCATTGGTAAGAGTGACCACTGCGCAATCCTTGTGGAGATAAAGTCCCATTTTGTAGTAATTGTAACAAGGTCAGCCAGGTGAACTGCATAGAATATGAGTTCTCTGATTGGGGCTGTTAACCTGGTCCAATCAAGGAGCCCTGGCTGATAGATGTAAAGAAGAATGTCAGAGGGTCTGTTCACTCTGAGCACTGATTCTGAGGAAGCTGGATCAGTGTCAAGGTATCTCCACGTGTAAACAAAAAGTGATGTGATACCAGCCTGTGTGGAATTACTTTACATGTTCACATTGATAATACTTTACATTGTGTTCTGTAGTGGAGTGGGACAGACTTCTAACAGATCTAGCAACTTAAAACTGGGCATCCGGAGGTGCTGTGGGCCATCAACAGCCATAGAGTTGTACTCCAGGACAATCAGCATCCTCATGGCCCAGTATGTCCCCCACTCAACTACTTACGACTAAGCTAGGAGATCAACCCTGGCTCAATGGTGAGTGCAGGAGGGCATGCCAGGAGCAGCACCACGCATACCTGAAGATTAAGTCAACCTGTTGAAGCCACCAAACAGGACTACCAAACATAAGTGGGAAGTTAAAGACAGAGCTAAGTGATCTCACAACCAACTCTTTAGATTGAAGCTCTGCATCCAGCCACATCCTGCTATAAGTGGCAGTGGACATTTGAACAACTGGAGGTGTTGGCTCCTTAAATATCCCCATCCTCAATGATAAGAGACTTCAACAAAGCAGTGTAAAAGACCAGGCTGAAGCATTAATAGCAATCTGTGAATGGCTTATAGAATGCTGAATGGCCTGGACAATGTGGACCTTGGGAAGATATCTCCATTGGTAGGAGAGACTAGGACCCAAAGTCACGGCCTTAGAATAAAGGGATGGCCTTTTAGTATGGAGATAAGGAGAAACTTCTTCAGCCAGCGAGTGTTGAATCTATGGAACTCACTGCCACAGAAGGCTGCGCAGGTCAGGTCATTCAGTATATGAGCTGATGACAGTCAGCTGATGACAGCATTTTTATATACTGATAAAACCTTAGTTATCTTAGGACTGTGACTTGAATGAAGTTTTGGGATTTACATATTAATCAATCGAAACCTGCAACCTCATTCTCAGTGATTAAAGAGTTAACAACAATCCAGATTTGTTCAATACATTGCATCAGTTGTATGACACTTTGATCTTTTATTATAACTTCTGTTATATGGTCCTGCCCCACTGGCTGCCTGACAAAGGAACAGAGCTCTGAAAGCTTGTACTTCCAAACAAACCTGTTGGACTATGTGTTGTGTGATTTTTAATCATCTTAAATAAGACTTTCAATGGCATTACCATCAGTGAATTCTCCCCTTATTAACATCCTAGGGGTTACCATTTACCAGAGACTGAACTGGATTTATGACACAAACACAGTGACTACAATAGCATGTCAAAAGATAGACTACTACATTGAGTAAGTTTCACCTCCTGAAACCCCAAAGCCTGTTCACTATCAACAAGGCTCAAGTCAGGAATGTAATAGAATACTTCCCACTTGACTGGAGAAGTACAGCTCCAACAATATTCAAGAAGCTTAATATCATTCAGGAAAAAAAACAGGCACTTGACCAGTACAACATCAACAAACAACCACTCCCTCCACTACCGGTGCTCAGCAGCAGCAGTGTGTACTGTCCACAAGGTGCAATGTAGAAATTCGGTAAAGATCCTTAGAAAGCATCTTTTAATCCATGACCACCTTCACCCTGAAGGACAAGTGCAGCAAATACCTGGAAACCACCTATTCAAACCACTTACCATTCTGATTTGGAAATATATTCCTTGTTCTTTCAGTGACGTGAGGTCAAAATCTGAGAATTTCCATTCTAAATGCATTGTGGATCTATTTATAGCAAATGGACTGCAGTAGTTTAAGACAGAACTCACAACCATTTTGTCAAGGTCAATTAGGGATGGTTAATAAAATGCAGGCGCAGGCAGCTACACCTACGTTCTGTCAATGAATTTAAAAAACCCAATCTGAACCTCTATATCCCCACCCAGATTCATATCTCTAACACAATCCCATGTCCCCAAGTTAGATCTGTACCCTCAATCCAAGCTCAACTATACTGCAGGTCACAGCCGTGAGCTCCTCTAACCTGACACAAGCCTGAATCCCGACCCAAGCTCATTACCCTAGTGCAAACCTGTAATTCCCAACTGAGCCCATTGGTCCAAATCAAGGCTGTTTCCCTCACACAAGCCTGCACCTTCAATTCAAGTTCTAAACCATCTCCCGAGCTCATAACCCTGATTGGAACCCATGTATATAATCCAACCCAAACTTGCAACCTCACCTATGCTTGTGTCTTTGACCCAAGGCGACAAACCAACTCGAGCCCAATCGCCAATCTAAGGCTGTACCCCTATGCAAGCCTATATCCTGACTCAAATCTGTACTCTCAACAAAGCTCTTAACCATGTCTCAAGCTCATGACCCTGAAGCATAACTCTCACCCTGGTCCATAATTCTAGCATGAGCCCATGACCTGAGCCTGAGCCGATTGTCTAACCTAAGCTCATAATTATGACCTGAGCCTTAACCCTGAACTGAGTTCATAACTTCAATTCAAGCTTGTAACCCTATCTTAAGGCCCTAAACCTGACCTGAACCTTGGAGTCCAAGCTTGTAACCACAATATAAGTTAGTACTATGACTTTAGCTGGTAATGCTTGACCCAAGGCTATGCCCCGACTCCAATGTGTAACGATGAACCAGGTCTATAATCCTCATATCTAAACATGAGTCTCTATCCTGCAAGACTATATCTGATTATCCACAGGAAGAGAAAAATATGAGGATGATAAAATGTCAACACCAACTTTTCAGATATTCATAAATTTATAAAATTCATAAAATATAGGAGCCACTCCATCATGGCTGATGTGCTCCTCATGCCTATTTTCAAGCCTTCTCTCCATTACCTTTCAACCCATTACCAATTAAAAATCTGTCTAACTCATCCTTAAATATACTCACTGTCCCAGCATCCACTGCACTTTGTGGTAACGAATTCCACAGATTCCCAACCCTTTGGGAGAAGTAGTTTCACCTTAACTCTAATTTAAATTTGCTACTCCTTATCCTAAGTTCATAACTTCTTGAACCTCTTGTACTAGAGTGCCCCACTCTACATCTATTTTATCTGTACTTTTTATCATCTTGAATACCTCAATTTGATATCCTCCCAGTCTTCTAAATTCCAGAGAGTGTCGGCCTAAACTGTTCAATCTCTTTTCATACACCTCTCATCACTGGGATCAATCTAGTGAACCTCTTCCAAACTGCCTCCAATGCCAACTTAAATAAGGGGACCAAAACTGTGCACAAAACTCCAGGTGCGGTCTCACCAATGCCTTGTACAGGATCAACTATACTTCCTTACCTTTTCATTTTTTTCTTTATCTATGAAACCTTTGAAAGATTCTATAATAAATCTGTAAAGAATCTCTCGGGAAGGGTGCATTTAGGAGTTAATTTACATAGTTTATATGAAGATTTACAAATTTTACATGTTAGAGCTATGACTTCTTGTATTCATATAATTACAAGTCATTGCTATAATATGATGCTTATAATGTGATCACGGTTAATTTACTTACCACTGTTTGGCATCGGCATCACAGTTGCAGTAATACTTTGGATTGGTGCAATTTCGCTCAATCCCACATGCACACTTCTGTATTCCAGGGCCAGAACCTCCCCAATAATAATGCTTATCATTTCCTCTTCCTATCCACCAAGTATACGGATTTCCAGCTGCAAATAAAACATAGCAGAAGCATTTAATAAATTTTGATAAGTGACAGCCAAAACTTGAAACATCTGTAAGAGTTTTACTGCGATTGTACCAGAGATAATAATTATTTTTGCAAAGCTGAAATCAAAATTTGACTCCATAGTTATCATGTTACATTCATTGGAAGCAAATACTTTGCATTATACGTGTCCTGTACCATAGAAATGGACAAATGCAACATTACCAGGTTGAGTGACAAAATGCAAGTTATTAAGAGACATACAACAAGTACTTGGACGGAGGATTGCAAGATTATACATAATTGAAGAGTTAGGATGCTTTGGAAATCTCTTGCCCTAAAAGAATTTTGAGGCTTGGTCAATTTGAAATTTTAAGATGGAGTTTTCTAGATTGTTCTTGGGCAAAGGATAAAGGATTGTAGAAGACATGTGAATGGAGTTAAAATTTAATCTAACGTAATGATTGAACAGACTTGAGAGGCCATATGACATGCTTCTGTTTCACGTTTACACAGACCCACAGGAGGGAACCTTTAAATATAGGTGATACAACAATTCAGAACTTGTTTGTCAGCTGAAAAATATCTTGGATCAGTGATTACTTTAATGGTTGGAAATTTAATGTTGCAATAGGAATGTGATTTGAAGGCTAAGAATTAAAGTAAACTTTTCTCAAAGCATGTTCAGAGCCAATTTAGAGTTCATTTTTCTTCTTAAGTCTATGCAGATTTGGAAGTTTTGGAAGTATTTGGAATATGGAGACAATCATATGTTAGGAAGTGAGGCCTTATAGCACAGATGGTAAAAATGGTGGGGTATTTAAAAATAGGTGATACAACTTGGATACTGTTTTGGCTATTAACTAAGAATTGCATAGCGATAGCATGGTTAAATATAACTGAAGAATCAAAAATGTTTGGTGTGAACCATTTTCAACTTTTAAGAAAGAATGTGCATTCATACGTCACACCTTGTGAAATGGGAATTGCCAGACTTGTCACGAAGGTCATGTCACAAAAGCCTGGAAAATACCTGCCTCAATACAAGGTCTACCTTGACTCAACTAGCTCCTATGTCAATGGATTTGAGGCAGAAAAGACTCGTAACCCATAAAGTTATCACATAAGCACCAGATCTGAGCTAAAGAACAGCAAATATGTTTCATTGTACCTTCATTACACTGGAATACAGCTAATGTTACAGCAGTATTATGTATGAAAGGTTCACAGAGATATGAACTTGTTCACACAAGTTTGTTTCCATCTCACCAGTTGTGTTCAGAAACCTCTGTAATCTGAGAAAAAGTGAACTCAGCGCTTTTTCCAATATCACTGCGTAACTACACGAATCATGAATGCAACTCTATAATATAGATAGGATGTAACAGGTCTCATCAATACGTTATTGCTGGGACAAATGATTTGTAACAGCAAAATCCACCTTGGAGGGAATCACAGACTTTTTAACATTATTGTCATGTGAGAGCAAATTTCTATTACAAAAGAGACTCAGGTAAGGTGTAAAACAGGCTTTTCATTTGCTATCATATATTTTTTAATTGATTATAAAAGTTGACTTTACTCCCAATGAGGTTGTGCATCTTTGGCACACTCACTTCAGAAGCATCACATTTGGTGGACTATGTCAGGAGCAGACATCATAGATCAAATAGGAACAACAAAAAGGCTGGCAATGCTCAGCATGAAATTAAAATGACACTGACATAGGTCTATGAGATGTTGCAATGCTCTTTTCAAAGGTTTGCATTTTCTTTGTGACAATAAATTACTTGCTTGAGCTATTATATTTACAGAAGTTCTATAGAACTATGGAGTAAGAAAGCCACAAGAAGGACCATGTGCATGTATTGATACATTGAATTTCAGTTTGTGATTGACAGCTTCATTTCCCCATTTGAAGGGTCCAATCTGTAATCCTCAAGTCATGCACCAATGTTATATGAACAATAATTTTCTTGTCAGGATTTAAAACTATTGCTGCACATATGAAATGCATGTCAACAGCTCTCCAGTTCAAAGAACTGTCTCTGCTGGGATTGAAATAATAAAATCTATCAACCTACTTTCAAATCTTTGAACTTCTTGCAATAAAAGAAAATACAAATCTAAATGTGATGAAAGATAGTAATAAAAATCTTTTCTCTCTTTCAAATGACATAGGAGAATTGTGATTGACTAGCTTTTCTGTAAAACACTTAATTCACGTGTATTTACCACTGAATTTAGTGCCACTAACAATAATCTGTTCCTCGTAACTGTTTGTCATATGATATCAAGTTATAATTGTAAATATTGCATTCAGATTATATATGATAAATTGTCAAACTTCCCATTACAGACCCAATAGTCATATCTCACGTGTTAAGCAGTAGAATTTTGTAAAATAACTGACTGATGCCATTTGCTTTAATACAACCATCTCAGAGTCTCATTGCTTATGAGGAAGAAGCCATTGCCTAGTTTATTGACGATAGTTTTACTGTTTTTATCCGTTTTAAAGGGAAGCCCTTCTTTGGAACAGAAGATATTTATATGATAATTTGCTGAATGACATTTGCAGAGTATAGATCTATCTTGTCAATTCAGTTCCAGTCACCTTTCCAACTCATTTCCAATGAACTGCTTCACTGAGAACCTCCTTTTTGCCTGTTACTAGCCGTGCTGACAGAATGAATGGATTATTAGATAAACTGACCTGCTGCTTATTATTCTACTTTATATTCACTAAATGTCTTTCAGATGAAACTGGCTTAGAGTATAGAGTCTGACAGAATGGAGACAAGCCCTTTGGCCCAAACTGGTCCATGCGACCAAAATGTCCATCCACGCTAACCCCATGTTCCTGCACTTGGCCCATATCCTTCTAAGCCTTTCCTGTCCATGTATTTGGCCAAACACATTTTAAATGTTGTCACTGTACTCTTCACAACCACTTCTGCTGGCAGCTCATTCCATATGCATAATGCCCTCTGTGTAAAGAAGTTGCCTCTCAGGTTGCCTTTTATTCTTTTCCCACTAACTTTAAACGGATGCCCTCCAATCCTTGATTCTCCAACTTTGGGAAAAAGATTGAGTGCATTCACCCTAGCCATGCCTCTCATGGTCTTGCACATTTCTGTAAGATACCCCCGCTTAGTCTCCTATGCTCTAAAGAAAACAGTCTTAGCTTGTCCAACCTCTCCCTATAACTCAGACCCTTGAGACCTGGCAACATCCTTGTAAACTTCTTCTGCACTCTTCCCAATATAATAACATCCTTCCTACAGCAAGGTGACCAAAACTGAACACAACTTCATATGGATATCTGTTAGCCAATGTCAAAGTAATTTACTTTTCCATAACTTGAAATGTAAGGTCTACTGATGAAATCAGATTTTCTTAGGTGTCCCTTTACACTGTATATGTAAGGTTAAGCTGTGAAGTTAACGATGTTGGACAGAAAGAAAACTGCAGATGCTGGAATCCAAGGTAGACAAACAGGAGGCTGGAGGAACACAGCAAGCCAGGCAGCATCAGGAGGTGGAGAAGTTGATGTTTCAGGTGTAACTTTTCTTCAGGACTGGACAAGGGGGACTCTGTCTTTATTGCGTTTGGACTGGGAGGGGGATGGGGATGGGGGGGTTGTGGGAGCGTTTAGAGCAGTGGGAAGGGGAATGGAGGTGGTGCAATGGAGGGCTGTCTGGATGACAGAAGGAGGAAAAGTGTGTCATTTGAAATAGGTGGACATCTGGGATGCTTGGGAGTGGAATGTCTCCTCATTCTAGCAGATGTGGCAGAGGTGGAGGAATTGGGAGAACGGGATGGTGTTCTTGCAGGATACTGGGTGGGAGGAGGTGTAGCCCAGGTAGTTATGGGAGTGTGTGGGTTTGTAGTAAACATCTATCTACCGGAGATGGAAACGGAGAGGTCAAGAAAGGGGAGGGAGGTGTCCGAGATGGACCAAGTGAATTTGAGGGTGAGGTGGAAGTTGTGAGCAAAGTCGATGAACTGCTCCAGTTCAGCCTGGGGGCCGGAGGCTGCACCGGTGCAATCATCGAGGTCATGATGGAAGAGTTGGGGCACAGTGTCTGTGTAGATGCTGAAGACTGGACAAAGGGGACTCTTCCTTTATTGTGTTTGGAGGGGGTGAGGTTTAGAGCAGTGGAACGGGGATTAGAGGTGGTGCAGCGGAGGGTTGACATAATGACAGAGGGAGGAAATGGACATTGGCCCCTTCAGTTTCTCCACCCTGTTCACCCACTCCAACCTCAGCCCCTCTGAATGTGCAGCACTCCACTTTCTCTGCACCAACCCCCGGTTCACCATCAAACCCACTGAAAAAGGCAGGGTGGTGGTAGTCTGGAGAATGGACCTCTATGTCACAGAGGCTGAATGCCGACTCTCCAACACCATGTCAAACCTCCATCTTGCCCAGAACCCCATGGTGACCATTCAGGCCAAAATCACTCGCACTGTCCGTGCCCTCATTGCTTTCAGTACTGTCCCCTTCACTGCCTCCAAACTCATAGTCCCCCAGCCTTGCACTGCTGGGTCTACCTGCTCCCTAAGATCCACAAGCCCAAATTCCCAGCCGACCCATCATTTTGGCATGCTCCTGCCCCATCGAACTCATGTTGTCCTACCTTGACACCATCCTTACCCCCTTGGTTCAGGCACTTCCCACCTACATTCGCAACATCAACAATGTCCCTATCTCTTCAGTAACTTCCAATTCCCCAACTCCCAGTATTTTATTTTCACTATGGATGTGTAGCCTTATACATGTCCATATTCCACAAGGATGGCCCTCCACTTCTTCCTCTCAAACAGACCCATCCAGGCCCCCTCCACCAACACTTCCCTTTACCTTGCTGAACTAATCCTCCCCCTCAAAATCATTTCCTCTAACTCCACCCATTTCCTCCAAATACAGGGGTGACCTTGTGCACCCGAATTGGCCCCAGCTACGTGTGCCTCTTTGTCGGCTATATTGAACAGTCCCTCTTCAGTACCTACACAGGTACTGTGCCCCAACGCTTCCCCGCCATTACCTCAATGATTGCATCAGTGTAGCATCCTGCACCGAGGCTGAACTAGAGCAGTTCATCAACTTTGCCCACAACTTGCACCTCGCCCTGAAATTTACTTGGTCCATCTTGGACACCTCCCTTCTCTTTCTTGACCTCTCTATTTCTATTTCCAGCAACAGTCTCCTGACGGACATTTACTGCAAACCAACAGACTCCCATAACTACCTGGACTACACCTCCTCCCACCTCGTATCCTGCAAGAACTCCTTCCCGTTCTCCCAATTCTACTGCCTCCACTGCTTGGACAAGGAGACATTCCACTCCCAAGGAGACATTCCACTCCACTAGTGTCCAGCTATTTCGAAAAACGTACTTTTCCTCCCTATTTCATCCAGGCAGCCCTCCACCGCACCACCTTCATTCCCCATTCCACTGCTCAAAACACCCTCCCTCAAATGCAATAAAGACAGAATCCCCCTTGTCCAGACCTAGAGAAGGGTCACACCCGAAACATCAACTTCTCCACCTTCTTATGATGCCTGGCTTGCTGTGTTCTTCCAGCCTCCTGTCTGTCTACTGTGAAGTTTACTATATCAGTTTTTGCCATATGTTGAAAATAATCATAATAGGTACACTGCAGTTACGATGCACTGATTTTAAAAGTGTGAAGAAGATAAGGAAGAGGAACAGGAGTAGGCGATAAGACTCCTTGGGCCTGCTCTGACATTTCATAAGATCATGGCTAATCGGATCACTGAAATCACAGAAAGTGTACAACACAGATGGATTTCACTCAGATCATGATATCTGTCTTTTTGGCCTCAGCTTCATTTTTCTTTCTATTCCCATCACCTTTGAAGCAGCTTTGGTTCAAGAATCCATCCATCTCAGTCTGAATTTATGTAATCAATCAGTCTTCGCTCCTCTCTGTCAAAGATTCAATGCTCTTTCAGAGAACAAATCCCTCTTTGCATCTTAAAAATAAAGATTCATCAGATAAATCCTAATTTACAACAATGTCCCATTGTTCTAACATATTGTCAGTATCTGTTCTGTAAAGTTTCTATGCAGGTCTATCTTATTTTCCTAAACTCAAGTAAGTAAAGGCTCAAACCATACCATTTTTTCCTCATAAAACACCTCCTGTATGCCAGGTAGCAATCTAGAGAACCTTTTCAGGAAAACTAAAACTATATGCAGTAGTCTGGATATGGTCTCAAGTGTCCTGTTTAGTTGTAGCAAGACTTCCCTTCTTCTATAGTCTATCCTTCTTGCAATAAACAAAGTACTTGCTTTCCAAACTGCTTGTCTAATCTGCATCCTGATCTCTTGTCATTCATGTGCATAGACTGCCAGATCTCTGCCTAGAACAACATTCTGTAGCCTGTCTCAATTTAAATGTTATTTTTCTTTTTCAATTTTCATACCAAAGTAGATAATTTCACAATTACCAAATTTGTCAACTGTGTTGCCCACTTGTTTATCATATCCATGTTCCTTGGTAATCATCCTGACTACTTGCTTTCCCGCATATCTTTGTATTGTTAAATTGAGGGCAGGAGTGAAATGATGACACTCTTTTTAACACTCTTTCAATATTTTTTAAGAAGTAGCTTTAATTTTTTTTAACATGTAACCATATCACACTCAACTAGAACATCATACTTCTCAAAGTTAAGGAACCACTTACAAGCTTTTCTTGTGTGGAAAAAAAGAATTTTATTACTTACTAACTTAAAGTAAAATTATAGCATTTGATATCTAGCACATAAAAGAAAGGTGTAATGTTTAGTGAAAGGGTGAATGTCAAGGATTATTGAAAGGTAAAGAATATAAGTTTAAAACATTTTTAAGAGTCCTTGAGATGTTGTAACTTAAGGCCTCAATTGCTTGATGGATATCTTATGTTCAGCAACAGTGAAATCTGTAAATATTTTTGAGTTCTCAGTGAATAGCTCTTTATTCAATTTATTTTATCACTGGGCAATGTTTATCAAGAAGCCATGTGATCTAGGCAGGGAGAAATAGAGAGTTTTCCGGTTCTGTCTTACAAATCCTTTTCTGAGCTCCTCTGCTAAGCATTATGGAGCTATAGTTTGTTTTTTTCCCCAAGTCTGGCTCAATTGTCCATTCAGCTGGATTAAGCAGGTAACTCTTTCATGCCTAATATGTGTAATTTCTCATACAAGTATAAATGAAATCATGTCCTCCATGTCTTTAAGAAAATATGGCAATTTTATTTGGATAATTTTGTTTCTTCCACATTGGTTTCCTGAACTTGCCTTAATCTCTGTCAGGTGATTGTTATAGCCACTTTAAATCTACGTTTCTTCCTTTTAAAAATCATCTTAGTTCATAACAGTCTAAATTATTAAAATTAGATGATCAACGTTTAAATTAATATTCTGTATTTTACTACTATTATGCTAGCATCATCAACAAATTTTGCTAAAATATACTTGGGTCCCTTCATCTAAAACATTAATATAGTGGCATTGAGACTGATCCCACTAGTGAGTTTCACAACATTTATCCCAATCCCTATTCATGCTAACTGGCCAATTCTTCATTCATGCTATTATATTACCCTTAGTGGCATAAGCTCTTATTTTTTGTAGTAACGTTTAATGGTGGTATGTTATTGAATGCCGTTTGAAAATCTAAGTCCACCATGTCCAATGGTTCACCTTTATTCAACCTGCTCATTATATCATAGAGTCATAGAGATGTACAGCATGGAAACAGACCTTTCAGCCCAACCCGTCCATGCCGAACAGATATCCCAACCCAATCTAGTCCCACTTGTGAGCACCTGGGCCATATCCCTCCAAACCTTTCCTATTCACATACCCATCCAAATGCCTCTTAAATGTTGTATTTGTACTAGCCTCCACCACTTCGTCTGGCAGCTCATTCCATACCCGTACCACCCTCTGTGTGAAATAAACTCTAATCTTTCCATAAAATGCTCTTGGCTTGTTTTGATTTCATTATAGTTTTCTAAATGTCTTGTTGTTGGTTTCTTAATAAAAGATGCCAGCATTTTTCAAATAAGAAATCAGTTTCCTGATTTTTGTCCCTTTTCTTTCATGAGTAGGAATGTTATATTTTGGGTTTTCCAATCCTCTGGGATCTTTGCAGGACCCAGGGAATTTTTGAAGATTATAACCAGTGCATCCATAATCTCTACAGCTATTTCTTTTAAGACCCAATGATGCAATTTATGAGGAGCAGTCTTTGTTGGTAAGGCTTTCAATTGTTACCCATCTGTAGTTATCCATGCGGAGGTGGTGGTGAGTCATTCTTTGAACCACTCCAGTCCACATGATGTAGAACTGTATGGCTTGTTAAACCATTTTTGAGGGCAGTTAAGAGTCAACAGTATTGCTGTGGGATGAAATAACAAAAGAATCAAACCAGGTAAGGATTGCAGATGGTTTTCCACAAAAAATTAATTAATGAACCACATGGGATATAATTAAAATCTTTTAGCTTCATGGTCACCATCACTGATGCTACCTATTTATTACAAATTTATTTATTCATGCTGCAGCTGCATTTGAAGATTCTGTATGGCCATGCTAGAGTGGAGATGCTTAGAGTATAACCCTATCAATCATGTTTTAAAATTGTACTGCTGTCCAAAACTGGGATTGATTTTATTAACACAATTCTGTAGTAAATATTCTCTACTGACTTTATTTTTGAGAAAAATAACAATTTGTATTTTGTAACAATCTTTCACTCATTTTGCAGAACAAACTATCAATTTGTATTATGTTACTACCTACGATTTACAGCAATATGTTGAAATAAAACTTTGATGTACTTGGAACATGCTATTTCTTTTAGTTGCAATCACAATTTCAGAGATTGTGTAAATTAAATGACAAGTGCTTCCCAGATTAGCAGGTTCTTGGAAATAACAACATTTGCAAGTTCTACTCCAAGCCATTCAACATTCTGACTTAGAATATTTTTATTATTTCTTCACAGGATGTGGGCCTCACTGACTAGGCCAGTATTTATAGCCTAATTACCTAAAAAGCAGGTAAGAGTCAAATATATTACTGTGGACATGGAGTCACATGTATGCCAGAGCAGGTAAGGATGGTAGATTTCTTCCCTAAAGGACATTAGTGAAGCAAGATCTGTTTTCATGTTGCATAACTATGAATGCTTTCTCTCGATAATCAACAACAATTTTATGGTCATTATTCGACTTGTAATTCCAGATTTTTATTGCATTTAAATTCCACCATCTGCAGTGGTATGATTTAAACCTGGGTCCCCAGAGCACCACCAAGTATCTAGATTAATATTCTAGTGATAATACCATTCGGTCATTAGCTTCTAATATATAATCAGATATCTCCCCATATATCATCATTCCTTCATTGTCAATGGGTCAAAATCCTGGAACATCAAATGGACTGTAGGGTTTTAAGAAAGGAACTCACCATCACCTTCTCAAAGTTGGGAAATAAATGTTGATGGCTATATGATTTTTAAGAGGAATAGGAAACTGGGTAGGTGTTCGAGTGGATGAATCACAAAACTTTAATATGTAGGTAGAGCACATAATCAAGAAAGCTAATGCATTGGTATTCTTTATTACAAGAGAAATTGAACGTAATAGTAAGGCTATTAAACTTCAGTACTAAAGGGCATTGGTGAGGCCATGTCTCAAATAGTGTGCCGTTTTCATCTGTTAATAATAAATAACAATAACAGTCAACAACAAGGAGCCATCATTTTAAGGTGAAAGGCAGGATATTTAGTGGACATTTGAATAAGTTATTTTTCATCCAGAGAGTGGTGGGCATCTGGAATGCATGGCCGAGGAGGGTAGTAGAGGCTGGAACCCTCACAACCTTTAAAAGGTACTTGGTTGAACACTTACAATATCATTCCATTCAAGGCTATGGACTAAATGCTGGAAAGTGGGACTGGTATAGCTTTACAGTGGGTTTTGTCAGTGCAAGCTCAATGGACTGAATGGCATCTTTTGCATTGTGTGATTCTATGATTCTACCAGATTGATCATTGGAATGAGTGGATAGTCCTTTGAGGATGAGTTAAACAGACTGGGCTGTTTACATCTGAGTTTGGAGTGACTTGATTAAACTGCATAAGATCCTGAAAGGTCTTTGCAAGATGGATGTGGATAGAATGTTTCCTCTTGTGAATCCAGAATTAGGGGGCACTGCTTTAAAAATGGGGATCATTTTTTAACTCAGACAGTTTTGTGACTTTGAAGTTGGTCGAGGCAAGGTCATTGAATTTCTTTTAAGCTGAAAAAGCAAGATTCCCTTGCCTAAACAGACTCTAAGTTTATCAGGATTGATGGGAATGTGAAATTCAAAACATAAACAGATTGGCCATGATCTTAATAAATATCAAAGTAGGCTTGAGAGAATGAATGGCTTGTTTCTGCTCCGACTCATAAGTTCACATTATTGCAACATTGAAATCAAACGATATGCACAATGAAGACTTTTTGACTCATTATGGGGCTGTCAGTTAATTAATTAGTTTAGTGTTTAATTATTTCTCAAAAGGTTATAAAGGGTTTTCCACATGGTTCTTAACTTGTGAAATCAAACTGTTGCTGAATTTAAGAATCCAATTAATTACAAAGTGTAGCAAATCCAGCTGTAAATTAGTCCAAATTTCTGCTTGATCTGACTAGGTTCTACTTTAGAAATGGTGCATTGCTCATTTATTAAATGGAAAACAACACAATTTACATGCAACAACTTTACATCAATAGGATTCATTTAACCCAACTCAACGATACTTTCACGCAAATTATGGAAGAACATTGAAACATTTGCCCTTGTATTTGAAATGGAAAACTTAACCAATCACAATCAACCCATAATGTAGTGTGGTCCTACTCACATGAGTATTGTTGCCAATTGCTGACCAACTTTGATGAAAGTGCTATAATGTAAATGAGGAAATCATTTAAAGGGTCACAGATGCCTCAACACTGCTGGTGGGAACAAAAGTGCTGTTTCTGGCAGCAATGATGGGAGGTCACAGGCCAATTGAAGACTTCTGTCACCTGTTTAGTCAAGATTGCTTCTTTTTTTTATTATCCACTACAATGCATAGATACCATTATTTGTGCTTAGTATTTGTAGCATAGATGTGTCCTGTCTTGCATAGTTGCCACAAATCTACAATGCAATGTAAAGTGATATTAGCCATAAAGCTACAATTTGTTATGGGTTGTCAAATCATACACACATTGCATTACTTATATGTCTGAAATAACTTTTGTTTGGTTATTTGCAATATTTTGGAAATCCCCAGCTGAGCAACAGGACAATCAATGAGAAGATGACATTACCAAATGATTAAAAAGAGCTGCACTTAGAAATCAGCTAAGTATCTGAAATGTCACAGTGATCAAGGTCTCTTGGTCAGTGAGATGGCGTTTTAACAAAAAAAACAGGTTTGTTCATAGTGAGCATTGCTAGAGCTAACCATCATGAGGAGCTAAGCTTTGTCAGAACATGCTTTGTGTTGAAGGTCCCCTTGTCCATGGGTGCTTTGACATTCCATTTGATTTGCAGCCTCGACGGGTTGAATTGGTACTTCTGTTCCAACGTTCCTAATTCATTTTATATATTTACGCCTGACTAAGAAGTTTGCAGATGACGCCAAAAGTGCTTGTGTGGTTGGTAGAGAGGAAAGAAGATAGAACTAAATGATCAGTAGACTGCAGGGACAGGTTGACAGACATATAGCCAATAGGAGGTCATCTCAAGAAGTGTGAGCTGGCCAAGCTTAGACTTCTCTAGGAACATGGGCTCCAAGAGGTGGAAGTCCCACTTATTGAGAGTTACAACATCAACTGAGGCCTAGGGTCATGGTTCGAACCAGACTATAGATAAATGAAGGGCTTGCGTGCTGGGACCACAGTGAAGGAGTGGGTAGGGGCAGCAGCAGCAAAATAAGTGTGTGGCTGTTAAAAGGCCCCTGTCCTTCTCAATGCTGGTTCCCCTTGATAAAGCACAAAACTATCTTTGAAATATGGAAGCCATAATTCTCCTCCACCATTGGCTGACTTACCATGCTCCCCACATTATTACCAAAACATTTGCCACTGGGTTAATACTAGCAGGGCCAGGCACAAGACGAACATCAATTGGCAGCTGTACAGGAAGGCCATCCATGAGCCTTCCTGCCACATTTACAATCAAGGTGAAAGCAATAAGATGGCGTGTTAAACAACTACCACCCTCCCATCTGATTAAGTATTTGTCCCATTACCAAACACGGGGGAGTGGTTTAATTTGTGCTCTGGGTATATGTTCGATACTAAGCAAATTTCTTTTGTTCTAATGTGGCAGATATACATTAGTATGGTAAAGAATGAGATGATGCAGAATTTGAAGAAAACAATGCAAAAACGCTCATTGAATAATGGAGGTTGGGAACTAATGAAGAGATCTAGATGTTCAAGTACATGAATACTTGAAAGTGTGTGCTAATAGATTGAGCATTTCATCAATGCTAAAAGCATTTTGTTGATAACATACGGCTTTAATATGAGCAGAAAATTGATGATATCAGAAATGTTGCTTAACATATATACACAAGCTGAATTTCCTTTGCATCGAAATTAAAGTAGGATTCAATAAAATTTCCACATTCATAGCTTTGTCACCCTTTTCTGTTTGCTAAATATGATCAACAGTCAACTCAGAATCCTTTTCAAATAATTATACATCCAACTCAGTATTATTGACTTGTATCCAAACGCAATTTCTCTGAAATGTATTCTGTTGTCTGAATTCAAATTTCCTTCAGTCATAGTCAGTCATCAACTCTGCATTTTGCTGCAGCAAGTGTAAAAGAAATTTTTTCAAATGTCTGCCAGATTTATCAATCTTTAACATCAATGGTTAGTTATAAAAATTATAATTAATATATTGCTTCAAACATTATAAACTTAAATGTTAGCAGTTCCCGATTATACCAGTAACAATTAAACTTCAGTATAATTTTGTATCAACAATAATAGAATGCAACTCTATCTTTCTAATAATTAGTTTGTGTTATAAATTACATAATTTTGCAAATAAATTACTGTAGTAAATAGAATTTATTTTTCTGTAACTCCTCCCAGCTTATCTTCTTTGCTTCACTTCTACCTATCTCTCTCTTTTAATCCCTTTCTCTCTGTTCCTTTTGCTGGACAGTTATCATATACTTTATCTTTAGACATATTTAAATTTTTTATAGATATTTTTATTAGAAATTTAACATTTTTACAAGTTGACAAAAATAAACAAAACTCTCAAGTACAAACATTGATATACAATTAAATCTTAAATAAATAATAACCAAAATTTAACAAAAGAAAAATACAGAGAAAAAAAACAAAACTCAACTAACTACTTATCTCACCTACAATTAACCAGAGTGTATATTTAAGTCTCTTACATTATTCAAATAACAGAAAGAAACAAAAAACAACGGATAACATAGAAATTGGGTAGTGAGATACATGCTCGGAATGTGTTAACATCAAACATAACAAAACCAGTATTCGTGTGGGATTCCTCTCCCAAGGGGCCCCAGACCAGCCAGGTTCGTAATCTCAATTAAATAAAAGCCCTTGTTAGGATAGCTGAAATATCTGTATTCATATAATTCAAGAAGGGCTGCCATATTTTATGAAATAATTTGGTCTTTCGATGCACCATATTTGTAAGGAAGTCAAGGGGAATACATTCCATAATTAGTCTGTGCCAACTTGAAAGTCCAGGGGGGCCCTCAGCCACCCAGTTTACCAAAATATTTTTCCTTGCACAGAAAGAGAAAATAGAAAAGAGTCTCTTCCCATGCATATCTGGGGAGGGTAAGTTCAAAAAGCCCAAAAGGAGAGATACAGGTCCACTTTAATTTCCGTTCCTAAAATTTCTGTCAGGGTACTTGCTACTTTAGTCCAGTATCTACGGATCTTATGACAGGTCCATAGGCAATGTACAAGAGTGCCCACCTCTATTTTACATTTGGGACACATTGGAGATACTTCTGCCTTAAATTTTGCCAATCAATCCGGTGCTATATGGTTCATATGAAGTATCTTCAGCTGGATAGCCTGAGTTCTGTTACAGATTGTGATTCTTCTGGCGTTTTCCCAAATGTCATTCCACGTTTCTATGGAGATTTCTAGTCCCAAATCCTGATCCCATGTTTTAAGCAGATTGTCCATATCTCCCGATACTTCATCATATAGTAAATGATAAATAGTACTGACGGAAGATACCCCCATTGGTCGTAGTACTCTACATTCTCTATTTGATTTATAAAGACTATCTAATAACGTAGTCTTCTTCTGTTTATAATCTCGAATTTGGAATTATCGAAAGAGGTCTCCATTAGGTAATCCGAATTTCTGATGCAGCTGTTCAAAAGACATCAGTAGCCCATCTTTAAATAGGTCAGCACCTAGACATGAGATACCCCTGGATCTCCAGAGTTTAAAAGTGGCATCTGTAAACCCCGGTTGGGATCCCCATGCTCCCACTATCGGCGCATAGGGGGATGTTTTATATGAGTTGCCCTCATTTTGCCGCATTATATTCCAAGCTTTAATTGTGTTTAGTATTATAGGGTTTTTCCAGTGATCCATAATGATTTTCCTCTTGTCTGAAAATAAAAGGTTTATAAATGGGTATTTTACTTGAGAAGCCTCGATGTCCAGCTAGATTGATTGTGGATCAGACAAGACCCAATCAGCTAGGGAACTTAACGGATATTTCCTAAAATCTGGGAAGTCCAATCCTCCCCTTGCCTGTGGAAGCTGTAGCTTCTTCAGCTTAATATGGGGCCATCTATGATTCCAGATAAAGGAACCCAACCAGCCATATAATTTACGTAGTGCCAGCCTCGGCAGCATCACCGGAAGCATTCTCATAGGGTATAGGAGACGGGGCAGGACATTCATTTTAATTAGGTAAAAACAATAACTGCAGATGCTGGAAACCAAATTCTGGATTAGTGGTGCTGGAAGAGCACAGCAGTTCAGGCAGCATCCAACAGGCTGCACTAAACGTCGATTTCACTGCTCATTGGATGCTGCCTGAACTGCTGTGCTCTTCCAGCACCACTAATCCAGAATTCATTTTAATTAGTGCTATACTACCCAGCCAGGAAATTGGAAGGTCTCCCCATCGCTGGAGGTCCTGCCTTATCCTTTCCAGTAAATGCACAAAGTTAGCCTTGTATAACTGACCAAATACTGGGGTAATAAAAATGCCTAAATATAAGAAACCCTCTAGGGACCACCGAAAGGGAAAGTGGGATCCGTCTACTAAGTGGGGTATCATAGCAAGGCCACCCATTGGCATAGCCTCCAATTTTGAGAAATTAATTTTATAGCCTGAGAATGCGCTAACTGTATTAATAACTTGGATTAAGCGAGGTACGGACATCAGAGGATTACTGAGGAATAGAAGAACATCATCTGCATAAAGGGTAATTTTACGTTTACCTGTACCAATCCTTGGGGCCGTCATATTAGGATCAACCCGTATGGCTTCTGCTAGTGGTTCAATTATTAGCGTAAATAACAATGGCGAGAGAGGACATCCCTGACGGCAGCCTCTACCCATACTGAAGCTATCCAAACCTAATCCATTGGTAACCACAACTGCTTTGGGATCACTATACAATGTTGAGACCCATTTGGTAAACACCTTTCCAACGCCAAACCTTTCCAATGTGGAAAACAAATATGACCATTCAACCCTATTGAATGCCTTTTCCGCGTCTAATGAAACTAGTACTCCTGGTATCTTTCCCTGATGGCAGGCTTGAACCATATTCAAAACCCTTCTAATATTATTGGATGATCAACAAATAATAATTAAATATAATAATACAAAATAACAAGGGAGAAACAACCCCACTCCTAAAGACAGAGGTAAAATACAATAAGGTAACCACCTCCCCCACCAACATTAACTAAACCCCCCCGGCTTATATATATAGAGAGTAATAAAAAAACACCCCGGGGGGGGGAGAAAATCGTTAAGTAGAGAACAAATAAATAAATCCCTTTCCCCACCCCCCAAGATAATATTAAACAGTAAGGTAAAAAAGAAGGGGGGGATATAAACCGGAGTGGGAGGAAGGTAAACCAACATCCATTATCTCTTACAATTTATCTAAGAGAGTCCAAAAATTCCTTAGCCTTTTCCGGCGATCCAAAGTTATACATGGATCCTTCATGGTTAAAGCGTAGCGTCGCTGGTTAGCGTAAGGAGTACTGAATATTTAAGTCCCTTAAACACTTCTTCGCCTCATCGAATGCCTTCCTCTTTCGGACCAGAGCTGGAGAAAAGTCCTGGAATAACATGATCTTGGATCCTTTATAGATCATGGCTTGGGAATCTTTTCCAAGATTTCTAGAGGCTTCTCGAAGTATCTGCCTCTCCTTATAGCTCTGCAGCCGGAACAGGACCGGGGGGGGGGCACTGGTTCAAGCCGGGCCCACGTATTGGAACCGGTAGGCCCATTCCACCCTTACCTGGCCTGATCCAGCCTCCAGATTTAAAAGCTGTGGCAGCCACTCTTCGAGAAATGCTGTAGGCTGGTCTTCCTCTTCCCGTTCAGGAAGGCCCAGCAAACGAATATTTTTTCGACGACCTCGATTATCGAGGTCATCAATGTGGGTCTCTAAGGTCCGGACCCGATCCATGGCCGATTGCACTGTAGTTTTGGAGGTCGCGGCCTTTAGCTCCGTCGCTTCGACGCGGCGTTCGATTTCCTTAATGTCTCGGTCGTGCTTTTGCAACGCAGCCGAGAGTGAGTTCCATCGACTTCGGGAGTCTTCAATAAAAGCGTCGATCTTCGCATCCAGTTTGGAGATGATTTCCATGAGGCTCGCCACCGTAGGGAAGTCCCCTGGGGCGGCTGCGGATGCCTCAGCTACAGCTGGAGAGGGTGGGGGCGGGGTTCCTGTTTGCTGAGAGCTGCGGGCTCCCCTCCCTTTAGTCATTTTTACTGAAGATTAGATTGTGTAAATTTAATACTAAGCAACTAATTAAATTAAACAGCTATTTTAAATGATTTGGTGAGTGTGGTGGTGGTGGGTGACCCACTTTGCCCAAGTCTTGGGAGGAGCACTATAGACTCAGACTTGCTGGGTCGCCGCCATCTTGGATCCCCAGACATACTTAAATTTACGAGTGTCAGGGCCAGATTTTTATAGTTCCAATTTTCAGGCTCTTGGGTGAAAATGGATGAACTGGCTACCCTTTCTTTATACATCTCGCCTTTCAGTCGGTGGAAATAATGTTTACTTACAAAGTATTCCATTTTTGTGGGTCCACTTATTCCAGAATGTGTTTTAAAAGTAATCAATTTATCCAGCCTTGTTTGAGTTGACAAAGGACTAAGTTCATTAGTTAATACACATGAGAAGAAATAAATATGCAACACAATTGAGCAGTGAATCCAAAAAGTGATAAAGGTTAAAAGATAAACAGATCAAACTTTATGGATCATGTATAATGAAGAGATAGTGAAAAGTTGATAGCTGAACAGTTGATTTCAGGGTTCTTAGCTTTTAAACTTCATTGAAATTCATTTGTCCTGTTTCCTTTTGAAGAAACCTCCTTTTGTCCCATGTCCTTTGGATTGACTTGTTAGCCATATGGCTTCTACCACTCAGAGTGAGAGGCAGTCATTTCCCTGAAATACAGGGGGTCTAGTAAAATGGCTTTTTGACTACAACAGTCACAGCACATTAGTGCTCAAACCCAGGCTAGTACACACAAGTATCTCAGCTCATTAGCACACATTTTTTCATCAACGTTCACAAATCAGAGTTGAATTGGCTTTTAACCACTGTTCCTTTGTATTTTTCAAAGGGGATGATGCAAACATGTCTCTTGTCCAGACTGTTGGTTTATCTCCCATCAAATTCACAGTTTGAGATAATTCCCAAGCAATCACAGTTCACACTGCACATGAAAGTCTATCCCTTTGAAGTTTCCTTTGTACCTCATCAGGCTTGACATTCCAAGCTATCACTCCTCTCCAGAAAGTGACTGCATTTATATTTGCAGTTGTCATTATGCTATATGTCGATCGGTGATCTGAGGTTATGATCTGTGGTCATGACACACTGCACTTGCTGATAAGAACAACATTCGTATGATTAATCACCAGCGCAAGCCTAAAACACATTTGAAAGTTCCTACCTGTTGGCAGCTAGGCTCCCTAAAACTAATCATGTGGAAGTTTGAATAAACATGATTTCCATCTTTTAAGATTTCTCAATAGGTTATTTTGGAGATTTGCAAACATTACAATGAATTTTTACAACTGCTACTGGTCCTAACAAAACAAAACAAAAACAAATGCTCTGGAAGACACAAAATATGCAAAACTGCCATTCAATTTTATTCATTACAATTTCAATTTGGCTTCTTGTTGCCAAAGGAGTTGCAGATTCACTGTTAAATACACAGTAAAACAGGTAGCATCTCAACTGCTTGCCATTGGACTGTACTGCACATGCTCTTAACTTTAGTCTAACAGAGATCCAATATGATTGCAATTATTGTGTACGCGCCTCCCACCATTTTTACCGTGGTGATTTGTGTGGTGTGCTTATACCTGTCCTTGAGGGGTGGCACACATGTTTATAGTTATTTTAATCAGGTTTCTACAGTATAGTAATAGAGCCAAACTCAAATTTAATTATTACCCATTAGATTTCTAAGGGCTCAAGAAACCTTGAAATAAAGTTTAGAGTAGCAGAAGTCAAGTATTTTTTCAGGGCGTTGCTTGTGTGCTCTTAGCTAGTGCACTAAGCAAGCCTCATGCTGACTGTGGACTGTTCTCACTGTTGCCATCTGTCAAACTCATCAGGACCCAAGATCCCAAGCCTTCTGCTCTATAATCTATAGATTTTCCCTCCTTCCTCACTTAAACCTGTGAACTTACTCAATTGTGAAATCTATCCAAAACATCAAACGTCAATATCCTTGGGACATCTGGATTTCCCCAGTGCTGCCTTCTTCCCCCAACAAATAAAGAGATTCTCATCTAATTTGACATTCCAGGATAGAAGCAGTTCTAGTACTGTCTACAAATGAAGCTTTTGGAGTTAGGTATTGATAGGACCTAACAAATACGAAAAAAAAATGTCTATTTTGTTCAAGCTAATGGTGTCTCTTGTAGACAACAACAATATATGAAAGTTTAATAGGAAATAGATCCTGCCTCAGTGTTAACTTCTATGTTGGCTTTTGAAAAATATAAATATATCTCATGATTTTATTGCTATGAACACAATAATTATAACATTGATCAATTTAATTTTGTAAGCCAAGTAATGACTCTTGAGAATTTACTGTTGTCTTCTGATTTCAAGTGGGCTAATTTTACAAATGTAGTTAAAAAGGTTTGAAAACATTAATTGGGCTATTGATGGTCAAGAGAAATTAGTACATCATTTTAAAACAAAAAGAAGCCAAGTGTTTGAAAATCATATATACCATAACAACAGTTAGATATACACAAAAGCAAATTAAACTTACCAAGAACACATCGAAAGATAGAATCCCGACAGTGTAGATAGAGGCCCTTCAGCCCATACTGACTTTCTAAAGAGCATCCCACCTAGACCCAGCATTCCACCCTATCCCCAATAACCCTGCATTCCCATGACTAATCCACATAGCCTGTACCTTTCTGGACACTAGAGATAATTTAGCATGGGCAATCTTCCGACTATGAGAGGAAACCAGAGCACCCAGCGGAAATCCACACAGTCACAGAGAGAATGTGCACACACCATAGACAAGTCACCCATGGCTGGAATTGAACCTGGGACCCTCAGCTAACCACTGAGATACCATGCCACCTTAATGACTTTGGGATACGGTGAATATATATAAGCCACAGGAGAATAGAGTCTAGTATTATGGGTTATTAAGATAAATTAAAACAGTTATCAAAGCAGCTTAGTGGCCAATGGAGAATAAGATAAGAGATATTTGTTGTGGCACTAGTAAAAGTTTTTTAGAAGTCCAAGCACTAATAAAGATTATATAAAGCTATGAAATATGCCTAAGGATAGATCAAAATTGACTACTACAGTTAGAAAGGTAAAGTAGCTATTTTCCTGTCAGACTATAGGGCTGCTCTCCCAATAGAGAGAAACAACTGGCAGTGGTTTACCCTAAGGATCAGCATGCCTCAGGCAAGGGGAAAGGTTAAGAAGGAGCCTCCTTCATGGTAACCTCAGCCTGCACAGGAAATCAAGCCGAACTGTTGGCAGAACACTGCATCACAAACCAGCTGTCCAGCCAGTTGAGGTAATCAAATCCTGTTCTGAAAGTGAGGCAACAATGTGAAGTGATTATTTTGGATCAGTCTTTAGTAGATAATGTTCAACTGTCCAAAAATGAATTTCACAGTAGACAAGAAAATAGTATTTTTAAATTAGCTGAGAATATAGTTTAAAATAGAATAAGGAACCTTGCAATAGATTGTGCGCCATATCTAGAAGACCTGAGGGTTATTAAAAAGGTCGGACCTGTGCTTTCAGTTCCCTTGCCCTGTCCTTTAATAGCTCATTAGTATCTGGCATTGTTTCCTTGGATTGTAAGGAGAATGTCATGTAGTTCATATTTTCAAAAAAGATGACAAGTGAGATCCAGCTAATTATAAACCCATTAGGCTAATATCAGTTACAGGTAAAATGCCTGAAGAGACAAGAGATGTTTTTTATGAGAGAGAAGGAAGCAGTAAAGATATTCATTATGAGTTCTGGAAAAGAAAGTCATGTCCTACTAATTTGATTTTTTTTTTGAGAAAGGTTAATGGATGAAAGTATCCCAGGAGATATTGTCTACAATGATTTTCAGAAAGCCTTTAAAAATGAACTCACAATAGATTACATTATGAACCAGAATCATGTGGTATCAGAAGAACTTTGCTGCCATGAATTAAGAATTGGCTCCATTACTGCGTCCAGCAAGTTAATTAACCTCTGACTAGATCTGCCCGCAGGCCAGTTACTACAAATGTCCTACAGGAAGTGGATTAGGGTAATTGTATTTTTAGAAGTGACTTAGACATGGATGATGTGCAATTACTTGTTCTCTTGGTGTTATGATTATGCAAGGGAATAAATTTTTATAAGCAGATGTAGATATGCTGGAGGAATTGGCATTTCTTTGAGAAAAATGTGTGATTTTGCTAATATAGTTTGGGTGAGAAGGAGCTCTCAGGGTCCAAAGATAGAGTCTAAACTGAAATATCAATTCATGATAGCTGCCATTTTGATAAAGGAATTCAAACTTGCAGTAGGACCAGCTGCCCATTTAATCATTAAGTAGCTAAGTTTCACTCAAATTGTATGATTGTGGTCAGTAAAGAGGCTGCACTGTATTCTGCTGCCTAGCACTTGACCTAATTTCTTGCCTAATACTGACCAGCTTGTTGGGAGTAAAACTGGGCACTGAACAGGATTTTGAGTGTTAATTGAAGTTATTTCACTATTATCTGTACAAATGCTGCTGGACATTTGAAGAGGTCTTTTAACACAGTCCAGGAGACTTCCTGGAACATTTTATTGAGATTTTATGAGCACTTTGTCAGCATTCTGGAAGTTATCTGAAGACTTCACCTAAAAATAAAGAATGGTGGGACACCTTCCTGGACTCCTGAGAACTAAAATGTGCTTCATCATTTGCATCTGCTTGGAAAGGTCTCTGAGTCGAAAGGAGGATAAACGACCAGAGAAAACAGCATTGGAAAGGAATGACAGGATGGTGAGGCAGACACCATCTCATTGCAAATAAAAGGCACTCCTCTCCTCTAGAGGGCTCTTGCCCGAAAAGTTGATTCTCCTGCTCCCTGGATGCTGCCTGACCTGCCGTGCTTTTCCAGCATCCCACTCTCGACTCTGATCTCCAGCATTTGCAGTCCTCACTTTGCTCCACTTCCACCAGGCTGCTCAGTACTGCGACTGAGAGCCCATAAGCCAATCTAAACCCTGCCAGTGTGTAGCAACAAACACACTGAATACCTTCAGTGGCCAAAAGTGCATGGAGACCATATATGTACTACTTAGGAAAATCCTGCTTTGCTAAACTAGTAGGTGTTTGGTTTAGCATGTTCGCACAATTTATGGTGGCCGGCAATTAGACTCAAAATTGGATGTTAAAATCAATTTTAAACAGGCGTGTCTTATGAGTGCAAAATCCATTTAGCATGCAAAATAAAAGTATTTCAGATGCTGGAAATCTGAACTACAAACAGAAAGTGCTGGAGAAACTTAGCAGTTCTGGCAGCATCTGTGTTGAGTGAAACAAGGTTAATATTTCAAATTGGATATCACTCTTCAGAACCATTTATCATTTGTTCTACTCCTTGACAAAATGTTTTCTCCTTAATATTTGACCTTGATAAGTTCACTGTTATGTATTTGGGTCCCAAGAATGCATATGTATTCCATAGAACAGAATTGAAATCAATGAAAAAATTCTGGTATCTTAGTTCTGTGAAATGTTGTATTGTGAGATATTGGGGTCAAAAACAGAACCATGGTTTTATGAATGAATGAATGAATGAATCTGTGTTTTAGTAAATAACAGGTTAGTAAAAGGTTATAATGAATGAACAGGAACCTGGTATTAATGTATATATCAAGCCCTCCAAGGAGCAGGAGAGTTGACATTTCAGGCATAAACCCTTCATCGTTGACTCTCCTGCTCCTCAGATGCTGCCTGACCTGCCGTGCTTTTCCAGTGCCACACTTTTCGACTCTGATCTCCAGCATCTGCAGTCCTCACTTTCTCCGAGTTGTTGTGAGATATTGTGTTATAGATTGTCTTTATAACTCACTCATCAGCTTGCTATATTCATTAATACCGGGTTCCAGTTCATTCATTCATAACCTTTTACTCACTCGTTATTTACTATTACATGGATTCATTCTTCCATAAAACCATGATTCTGTACTATATTTTACTGTCATAAGATAGACCAAGTTTTTGAACAACTCTTTCTAATCAAAACAACCCTTTCAAACCCATTACTGCATTTTCACACATCGTCCACCCTTCCTACAAGCAGTGTTTATCTCTGAATAAGTGCAGCATACAGAACAATACCATTCCCATCAAGTCTCCACGAAAAATTATAATATTAATCCGACCGTACCAACCATCTACTGGACCTGAATAGATGCCCCAATTAGTATGCACCCTATTAAATACCTTTTAACTGAGCCATTATCCCTTTAAGAAACCAACTGACCGAACAGTGCTTCCATGAAACTGCATGAATGAATGAAACTCACACTGCCAAATTGGAAACAAATCTCACAACCCAGCTGCCATAATCAGTTTAAAATCCTTTACTCTTTTATTAAGTATTGGTACAATTTACTAACTTAAACAACAAAAACACCTCTTAATTATGCAAGCAGACCGGACAGACACTCTTAATCACATCAGAAGTAGTAGCCAGTATTTAGCACGTTTTAACCCATCTCCTGTCTCCCAGGACAGAAGCCCTTCAAACCTTTGTGTATGAGAGATACAACAACATAACGCCACAGTAATGGAATTTTAATATATGTAAGAACTGTGTGTAAAGAGGTTCTTGTAAGAACAGTA